>NC_081446.1:8918905-9184610 GCF_007210705.1 Tigriopus californicus
AAAGTTCGGATAAAGATGCAATATTGCGAAAAGTGATTGATGTCCCCGAAATGAGAGTTTCATTTGAGTATGATCGAAACTAGTGAATTGTCGTTACCAGATTGATATATGAAACTTAAGTCGTTACAGGTCTTCTAATATTTGACAAGAATGTATAATCCTATACTAACTACACTTACCTATAAGCTTCACCTATTTGGGCACAGTTCTCATGGATGAAAATCAATCTCATGTTTCAATCTCCAAAGACATGAATCTCCAGTTAGATAATCATAACCTATGACGATAAGAATTCATACATAAAATGTCGAGTGCCTGCATGTCAAAACTCAGTCGTCAATATGAAGGCCTTCGCTTGTGTTTTATTCTTGACTACCTTAGTTTGGGCCCAGAACATTGAGGTCCCTACGGACAGCTGCATGTGGAGGGGAGCCAAGTACGGTCAAATGAACGCATGCGAGCCGAATGAAATTGTCGTGGGATCTTGCGGATCTGGGCGGAGAGACGATTGTGACAGTGGACAATGGCACCAATTGCTCTGTTGCAAGATGCCCGAGTACACTTATGAGAACTGCCTGGAGTACAAGGGCGAACATGGTCAAGACATTAGTTGTTCACAACAAGCCCATGACGACAGCATGTTGCTGCAAGGTGCCTGTGGATCAGGACTTCAACATGATTGTGGCGGCACCACTCACATCGTAGGAGGAACAGCACGCTATCAACAAGTCCTGACTTTCTTCTGGAACAGGTCCTTTTTTGTTTTCTAGGCTAAGTGCTGTCATGGACATCTTGCTGATGCTAAATTGAAATCAACTGGAACGTGCTATTGGATATATGGATACCATGGCGAGAAGATCCAATGCAATCGTCGCGATGAGGCTGCTTTTGGTCGATGCGGATCTGGATATAAAGACGACTGCGGCACCGAGAAATGGCATGGACTTCAATGTTGTCAACTGACCACAGCTGCCTAAGATTCCCAATAAAGTTATTGCATCCAACTGTTCGGCCTTTTTAACTCATAACAATCGGGTTAGTGCTCTTTATTATTGCTATCGTTGTTCTTCTCAAAAACACTACAAAGCACATCAAGCACATTTAGGTCCCTTCCATAGGAAGCAACAAGTCCAACGTTCCACTGAGATTGGTACAGCAATATTAAATCAGCATAACACATAGTATATGTCAAGTCCACTCGCTAGACATTGGGTTGGCACTATCGGTAGTCTCGTCCAAACTCCGATTGAAAATCATATGTTCAAAAGGACCACCACCATTGGATCGAGAGCTTGTTTTAACCAAAGGCACAGGCAACTTCCTCACCCCACGCCCCACTTCCAGGATCGTGTGATGTTGCATAGATGGCGTTCTGGACAATGGGGGCAATACTTCCACATCTTGTGAGCGCCCTAAAGCCACCCCTCGATCGGGCAGAGTACGCCTGCCCGGCATGACCTCAGCCGTGGGCACGGTGGGCAGTATTGCGCCACGGCCAGGTCGACTCCGAACGCCAAACTGGTTATTAAAGGAAGTGGAGTTTCTGAGTTGGTTTGGTCCCATAGAGAAATTGTGGTCATGTTGGTCCATAATTCTATGCCTTGAGTTAATCCCATTGGAGTCTCTGGAGCTATTGGTGAGTTTCTTCGCCAGGCCAAAGATGGAATTGGTTATGGATTGGTTGTATCCGGAATGATTGTGAGCCATGGTCCCGCCATTGACATGATCAGAGGGTATCATGGGTAGACGACGGTTTCTGGTGCTCAACCGCTCCGGTTTGATATTTTGAGGAAGAGGGGTGACAGGAAGAGGCATGGGCATAGCCTTTTGAACTTCGGGTGGAGGCTGAGGTAGCCGTCTTCCACTGCTATTGCGGGAGAATCCGGCGGCCGCCCGAAACGCAGCCGTGGCTCGCGAAGAGAGGCTAGAAAACCCTTGGGATTGCTGATTCCCAAAATTGTCGAAAGGGGAGGGCGGAGGAGGTAATTCCCGGTTAAGATCGAGATTGAAAGACACTTTTGCCCCTTCTTGGAAGCCACCCATTCCTCGATCTAAAGATCGGTTTTGACAAGGAACTTGATCACGACTACTTGTCCACCTGGAACGCTCCGGAGAGGGACTCCTAAACCGAGTGATTTGACGATCATCCGCATCTCGATGATACTGATAGCTTCGAGACTGAGCTGCGTACGGGTCGTCCATTTGCCATTGCTCCTGTTTGTTGAACCAATCGTCACGATACCAATTATCTTGAACTGGAGGTTGTTCTCGCGGCAATGGAACATGATTCCTGTTCCTCCATTTCGCATTGAACATGTGCCTGCCAAAGGAAGAAAATAACGAATGTAGGGAGTCAACGGATGAGTAGTTTTATTTAATTAAGATTAATGTTCTCTACCCTGGCATTGGCATCCCATCCATGATGGGCGTTCGAGGGCTTGGAGTTCGGCTATCCCATTTCCCAAAGTATTCATTGGCATCAGGTGAATGAATAGGGGAATCATTATAGGATGATCGAAGAGAGTCATTGTCCATGATTACTGGTTTGGCAACTGGAGGAGCCTACACAAAGAATAGAATATGTAAGCAAAGACAAAACACGAGATTTATACATCGGCAACGTTGCCCGGTGGCATAGTTTTTGGAGTATTCGGTTACCAAGCACATTCAACAACTGCCAATAACATACTGTCAATAGCATTGCCGTTGCTTCCCCGCCTTTCCTGTCTTTTGGGGTGTCAAGCATCTAAATATTGAAAATATTGTAACGACTTCAATAGCAATGGAAACTCCATGACATAATTTCATAACATTGCTATAACTCATATAAAAAGACCCAAAGGGTGCTGAAGTACAACAAAAACCAGAAACATAATAACCAAGTAACGGGACAAAAAGAAAGTGAATGTCTTTTAACATGGGCTGGTTGATCCACTTATCTTCTGTTAAATCTTGGAATTGGAATTTGGCCTAAAAAATCGAGACTCACCTTTTTTCTACCATTGGAGAACCCAGCCAGATCATCTTCTCTCACGTGAGGTATACTTAGACCCATAATTCGTTGGAGTAGCGAGCCTTTCTGTGAGGAGTAATAAGACGACAGCATACAAAATATATGCCTGGCATTTGTCAATGCTTTATTTGATCCCGGCTTTTGCCCATCTAACAATCAAAGTCTTGTTCTCGTGATGGAAAAGATCTTCGTTTTTCAAGGGTTTTTGGCAATGTACGTACAAAACAAAACTTTGTCACAATCGGTTAGTTGTGTTGAGTTCATGTAAATATGAGCTTTCGCTCCCGTCTTCTGTCCTGTTCAATTTGCAGTTTCGTTTTTGTATGATAAGAGGGACCTAATATGAAATCACTATTGACTCTTCTCCTACTGGATGTTTAAAGTGTACAACAATTAGCTTCATACGTCAAATGATTGGATAGGCTCGACTTCAAAATTGATAACGCTGACTCTCCAATGCCCCATATGTTACATCGTCTTTTTACATTTCCTTTTTCTTGGAGTGATCTCCTGTTAAAGTTTGAGATAAAAATCTATGTGCCGATATTGATATAACATGATATCTACGTTAAACAATTCTGCAAAGTGGTCATGGAATTATGTACTGCACAAGCTAAATTTGATTTGTACATGTCGGTCTTGTATGTTGTTGTTGATATGGCTAGTATTGACAACTTCATTTGCCATGTGCACTTGTCAAGATCAGAAATTCTAAGTGAAAAGTTGTGAGTTCTTGAAAAAAGTCATGTTTGGCCTCCCTATTTGCATACTGACGACTAAATCAATGTTTATTTATTACAGAGCGTCCTTGAAGCAAGGAGTGGGCCCCTGGTGTTGGAACTAAAGAAAGAAGGCCAAATATGAATACATTTTGCGACATATTACCTGTGCATCGGAGATGGGGATCTTGCCAAATTTCGTGGCTTTCCAATTCTCCAGGATGAGTAATCCGCCGTAAATCTTACCGACCGTCAAACGACCCCGTCCAATTTCTACGGACACAACCATCAAAAGGTTAGTCAGGCCCTGGAATCCCGGGAGTAAACATGTCCCCATTACCTTCTCGAGGAGGAACAAGAAGGTCAATTTTTTCCTTGCCCTCATAAGGCCAAACTTTAATGATTGTGGCCCTGAGCTCAAGATCGGCTTGATCCATCTCCTCAGCCGCTCGCATTTTGATGCTCAAGTTTTCGCGAATCAGGGAAAACAACGTGGTGGTAAAATGAACCATTCCTTCATCGTCAATGGGTTGATTCATTCGGATCAGTTTCTTAAATGCCAAACGATCTGGACACTTGGACCCAAATCCCAGAGGTGGATCCATGTTTTTCAGCATATCATACATTTCCGTATAGTATATCCGTCCCCTAATTTGTTTTAAGAGTTATCAAAGTGATCTGAATGAACACCAAAGTGCCTCCCTTGGGACTTACTCTGCACTCGGATCGTATTCGGCCCAAATTCGAATAAACTCGTCCAAATGATGTGCTCCAAGGATGGATGAATCGCGGGTGAGATAATCAAAGTTGTCCATGATGACAGCCACGAACAAGTTGAGCATCAAAAAACTGCACAAGAATATGAAGGACACGAAGTAGGTGTACGAAAACGGCGATCCACAGGTCTTATCTGGATCGATGACCTTGCCCGTAGTTTCATTGACCTTGTAGGAGGCTGGATCGCACGGGCTACCCGCCTCACAAGCCAACATGATGCTCGGCCAGGCTTCTCCAGTGGCGCATCTATCACGGATTGGGTCAAAAGCGAAAAAGCAATGTTAGCTTCGATGTTTCAAGGATTCAAAAAGCGGGTTTTCGCCTCACCGAAACAAGACCATCAGTCCGGCACCAAAGGTTTGAAAGTTGACGTGCCGGTTGTACTCTGTGTCTGCGTTGAATTGTATGTTACCAAATACCTTATGAAAGAAGAAGACTTTCTACCGTTATTATGAAACTTAAGTGACATAATAAGCATGTGTACTCACCTGCATGCCAATGATGGCATAGATGAAGAACAGCATGGCAATCAGTAAGATGACATAAGGCAATGCTTTGAAGGATTGGACGAACGTCCAAAGGAGAATCCGAATCGTGTAGCCTTGCCTTAACAGCTTTACTAGTCGTGCAGCTCGAAAGAGACGCAAAAATCCAACATTGATAAAGTTTTTCTGGAACAAACAACGAGCTCTGTTGAAGGGGGATGGATGAAATATATGAAATGTATGACAAACGCTTGGTGAACACTCACAGCAAATTCAACCATAAGAGCATCCACGATGCTGCCAACAACCGTGACAAAGTCAAAAATGTTCCAGGAATCCTTGAAGTAGCTCTGAAATTGGATGAATAGTTGACTCAAGCATTGCGAGAGACTCAGGGGACATTGCATTTGCTACTAGTGCATAACCGAATCTAGGTTCATTAGCCTTCTTCCAATCCTTACCGTCGGACCATACGAGATGAGTTTGAGAACACATTCGACCGAGAAACACAAGGTGAAGGTAAGATTCATGTAGCTGAGAATGTCGGTGAGTAGAGGTGGGGCACCATGGTACTGAAAAATGTTGAAGGTGTGCCTCTAAATTACATAACGTACCTGGGCTACATGTACGTACAGTACCAACAATTGACTAGTTTTCAAGGTGTATCAAGGTTACTGTATAGTAGGGTGAATTGTGTGATTACCAATCGTAAAACGATATCTGCAAGTACCTTCAACCCCATGGCCAAAATTTTAAAGAAGCATTCAACGGTAAAGAAGCCCGTGAATACAGTATTCATGTAATGAAGTGCCACACCCATAATTTGAGGTTGTTGGTAGTACTAAAAGAGAGTCATGATTCAAAAATGGAGTAGTGGAGTGAATGGACCGTAACCGGTCATTGTCTCGGCGTACGAATGATCAAGGTTGCGCACCTTCATCATTAGCAGAATGGTGTTCAAGACGATGAGGGTCATGATGAAGTACTCAAAGGGTGTGGATTCGACAATCCGCCACAAACGATATTTGAATCCAACCCGCTCTTCAGGCATGTATCTTTCCAAAGGCGTTGCATTGATAGCAAAGTCGATGCAGGATTTCTGAAGCAAAAGAAGTCCCAATCCAGATTGGTTCCCAGAAAGAAAACGAAGAGAAAGATTGGCCAAGCTTACTTGATTTTTGTCAATCTCGGCTTCTTCCAACTCGGACTCTCCTTGCTCTTGAAAGGTAATGATAATTAAGGCCACGAAGATGTTGACAAAGAAGAAAGGGAAAACAATGAAGTAGACGATGTAGAAGATGGACATTTCCACCCGAAAAAGAGAAATGGGCGCCTGGTCAGCGAAAGTAGCCGCCATGGATTGCTGAAGGACACTGGAAAGTGACGAGAAAAGGACAGGCTGACCATTAGCAAACCATTACTTCAAATCAACCACTCAATTGAGCATCATAGGGAGCGAAACCACGTCATTGCCGGAACGGATCGCAGAATGCTCATTAAGAGGGCTTCTTCCATTCACAGTTTGTGTGTGCTCCTTCGAGGAATGATGAATATGTACATTGCTTGCTTTGTTTCCTCGTCGGACCGTCTACTTTACATGTCTACTTACGCTGGCCATCCTTCCGTAGTTTGGACCGCAAACAAAGTGAGCATGGCGGTTGGAACCTGGAAAAAATGATCAAAAAAAGGTTCGTACTATCTCTACACTTCTGCCTTGGCCAAGAATGAAAGAAACTTGGCCGGCTCACATTGTCGTAATGAAACTTTTGTCTTCGCCAAAGCCTCGGGGTCACTGAAGGAGGGCCCTCGAGAGTTGCAGTATACACAAAGTATTCGCCCCTGGAACAGTCAGAAACAGAATCGTCCATGAAGGAAAGAATGTGATCAAACGCAATAGCCAGGTCATTGTTGACCTCAAATCTACGGTACTTCTGTACGTAGTAGGACTCACTGGCATTCTTCCGCGTCCTCCTTGCTTTCATCGGTACAATAGAAGAACTTGCCGTTGAAGAGTTGCACGGCGATGACGGCAAAAATGAAATGGAACAACAGATACACCACCAAGATATTGAACACATTCTTTAACGAGTTGATCACGCAATCGAAGACTGCTTTGAGTTTGGGTACACGCTTGATGGTCTTCAAAGGACGCAATACTCTCAGGACTCGGAGGGACTTCATTGTGCTCAGATTCTCACCACCAGCACTTCCACTATCCATTGATGCGAAACAAGCAAACAACAAGCATTAGAACTGAGCCGATATCGGTCGACAAAAGTTTTGCCCATTCTTACAGCATGTCCATGGCAAATGAGGTGATGGCGCAAGACACCACTAGCATATCCATGACATTCCATAGCTCCCGAAGGTAGGATCCGGGATGTAAGATCACACCATAGTCGATAATCTGCGGCAAACAAGGGAAAGTCATGGTCAAAGACTTCAATTTGAATACACAACAAGTGTAACTCATTGAATACCTTTAACAGGACTTCAATGCCAAAGACACAGGTGAACCCATAATCAAAGTAGGTGAGCTTCTTGTTTCGTTTACTGTCAGCGTTGACCGGGTCTTCGGCAGCCAAAGCGATGGACGAGGCAATGATCACCAGCATGATGACTACGTCGAAGAGGGGAAACGTGACGACGGCATGAATAGCACAGCGAAAGCTATTCGTGGACGAAAAAATGAACATGGACGAATAGGGCAGGACGGGTGGGGGTCGATTGGCAAGCTCTTCTTCTTCTTCAGCCGTTAGAGCACGGGCAGCCGCAGCCGCAGCTTCCTCAGCCTTCCGGCGTTCTTCTTCTTCGCGTCTAAACGTGGCCATCGAAAAGAAAGAAAAAGTTGAGCTTCACAAGGCCATGATGGGATTTTTACAAGAGGGGTTCCAAAACAAATGAGCCAGCCAAGTCTGTACACTCTAAGGTCGTGCCGCGTATGGATGTGTTCTTAGCAACTTTCTGCCAACGATCACACAATATTCGAAGCTATGTAGAAAGATGATTTCTGCGTCAAAGATCATCATGCACTTATTCCATTGGTTTTGGAGCCATCTCATTCATTGGTTGAATAACATGTCAATGTCCTCCTGTTTGAACAGAGAGCTTCCAAGGAAGTCCGATCTTGGCGAGGATCACAAGGAAGCCCTATACGGACTGAACTGGATTTCCACATCACCAAATCTGTACAGTATTCAAATTTGTTTCTAAGTTACTGTACAAATTCAAGTACGATTTTCCTTCGTTTGTGTCTGGGTCTTGTTCGTTTTTTTTGTTCGTACTCAATGTAGTTTATGGTCAACATATCTGAATCGGAGTTAAGTCAAAAAATATAGATAGATGCAGGCAAAAAAGGCGCAATGAAAATATACGAATCAATTGATCAAATATGCTAATTTGTAGGCGTAATCTGAAAAAATATTTGCCTTCAAACCGAAAATGGGACCCCACAGGTCAGAAATTAGGTTTTCACGAATGAACGCAGCACCCGGCTCAGTCAAAACGTCTCTTTACGATATAATGTGCAGAACAGGCAAAACGATAGAGTAATGCAATTCATCACCGATGAACTCGAGCCCTTTCACGCCTTGATGAGCTCGTCATACAGAGAAACAAGATCAAGTGAATACAGCGGGAAAACTAGAGATCAATGGAACATCATCTTCAAAAGAAGAAGCGTCGATAGAAATTCGAATGAGGGATCCCCAAAGGTTAGGCCTTTATCTTTATTGATAGTTCTTGATCTTACATGAAGTGAGAATACATCAACAGAATCAACTTGAGCGCAAAAAGTGCCATCGGCTTCTGTGTCCTGCTCAAAAGTTCATGTTTGATATCTCAAGAGTTTTTATGGAAACCCGTCTGAATTTGGGAACTTTTTCCAGTATGTCACGCCCCCTCCCCCCTTCCCCCGTAACTGTCACGTTGATGAGGTGGGAACTAGATCTGAAAGTTTCTACCTTTGTTGTTGGAATCTCAGATATTCATTCTGAGATAATTTTTGAAAAGAAAAGCATAAACGAAAGGTTAACCAAGTAAGGAAATCGTGTTTTCAAGAATCTTGATTAGGTGTTTGTGATCGATTCGACTATGTTAAGAATGCAGTTGTTGTACATGTCCTGTATGTCTGTCTGAGGATGGGAGGAAAGAAGGATGTGGAAGAGATGTTAGCGTATGCGTAGTAGAGAAATGGAATTCACTCAAACAATACGAAGTCTTGAATGACCTTAAATCAATCATACAAGATTGTATACTGAATCAAGTTGGAAATCGGCTGCAACTACCTAGTATTTGTTCAATTCTACAGTATTGCTTATGATGTTGTTATGAGAGTTATGTATATGTTCATCGGATCCTCTCCGTGTTTCAGATTACGGTCTCAGATAAGAAAACCACAAAGAAAAATCTAGCAAAAGAACTCACTGAGCTGCAATTATCTTGGCCAGTTCATCCTCTGAAATCTCCATTTTATGGCCACTGAAAATCAATGGGGTGTCATTTTTATGCCCTGGTTATTAACAAAGTGCCAGTGGTTTTTTTCCCCATCTTTTTCAAGGCCTCTAGATTTGCATTGAGGATAGATGTATTTATTTGGTCGCCTTTTGTCACCACTACACGTGGGTTTTCGTTTGGCAAGACACGATAGACTTCGTGTGTGAAGAACATGAAGTTGAAATACTTGAGACGAACCCTTTATTGAATGAGGAACGTGTGTGCGTATTGGGAAGTAGTAGTGGGCATACTCACTCCCTTGTTCTGGGGCCCGGTGGGATGGGTCCATAAGCCGCTCTTAAAGCCGCTTCCTTGGCCTCTTCATCTTCCTTCTCTTTTTCTTGCAAGGCTGTCATCTCTTGAGCCTGTCCCAAGCTGTCCACGGCAATGGCCAAAAACACGTTCAAAAGAGTGTAGTTACCAAACATGGTCAGAAAGATGAAGTACAAAGAATAGATGAGACCAGCCTGAGCCCCACCTTGGGACTCAATACCGTGATACATGACCTCGTTCCAATCCTCTCCGGTGAGAATCTAAAATAAGAGAGCAAACGTGGAATATTAAATGATCTTCTTTCTTCGCCTTCTGCTACTCAATCTTTGGTCCCAGAACGTGACCAACGTGTGGTACAGACTCCAGGATAGAGACTGACTAACGGACTGACTGACTGACTGAGTGGACTCTCTCTGCAGTGTAATGAACTAGATATATGGCCATTGAATTTCAGTTGAAAGAGAATAGGAAAGTTGCGAGCTTTTGTGTATACGTGCCCACGTCTCCGCCATGCTGTAGTACTATATGTAGGAAGAGAAGAACTCACTTGGAACACAGTCAACATGGCAATGGAAAAAGAGTTAAAGTTGGAGGGTGGTGTTCCATCTGGAAAGTTGAATGTGCCTCCAAAGAGCTGCATTCCCAAGAGGGCAAAGATCAGAATGAAAAGAAACAAAAGCAGAAGCAGCGAGATGATGGACTTCATGGAGCTCAACAAAGAGACCACCAAGTTCCTCAAGGAAGACCAATATCTGGAAAGAGCGAAGCAAAATGTTTGATAAATGATAAGACGGAAGGTGCCAGCAAAGGATCTTCATCGCAGCCGGACGATGGGGTGGTTGTGATAGAGGAAGAACAATGAAAAGAGGAGACGAAGAACCAATAAAGAGCAGGAACAGAGTATGTGTGTATGGGATTTCATCCGTCTCTTTGTACTTTTCGATCAAGATTCGGTTCCTTTGGAATACTTTCCATTGACGCCAGGCTACCTTAGAAGTTCTACTGTTCTTGTACGTGCCCATTATGTGCCCCGAGTAGTTCCTACCAATCAAATAAAAGGACTATCCAGTCCTATCGTTTTAAAGCCTCTTTACGCTCGATCCACTTAGAGAGATTGATACTCACACTGTCACTTTAAAAATTCTCAAAAGTCTCAAGGCTCGAAGGACAGAGAGGCCAAAGGATCCGGCCTTGGGCTTGAAATGAGTCCACACCACTTCGAACACGCTGCCCGAAATAACCAGACAATCGAAGCGATTGAACGACGACTCGAAGTAGATTCGCAATCCCAGGGCCCACATGCGGAGAAACATCTCGAAGATGAATAGCCCCAGGAACACGAACTCAGTAGTATCTAGAAAGAAAAGGAAGCGAATCGAGTTAACGAATGCAATGCGTGTGCCTGTCCGTGTGTGTATGTACGGTATTAGAACGAAAGCGAAGACCAAAAAAGGGGGTCGATTAAGGCCACTTACGAAGAAACTCGGAGAGCCAGTGAGGCTGGTTGTAATGTTCCACGGCCACCGAGCACGTGTTCAGTAACACCAGGATAATTACAAACCAATAAAACCATTGCTTCTTCACTGTCTTGCGAATCCAGAAGCGAGCTTTCTTCTCGTAGACCCAGAAATCCGAATTCTTCTTGAACTTTTTCTTCAATGCCAAACCAGGAGCTTTCTTCTTCTTGTTCAGCAGTTCTACAGATAAGACAGAGACAAGACCAGAAATAGCATTAGATCTACTCTCGAGCTCGAGATCCTGGTATGGTTTTTGCACGGCTGGTTGGGTGCCTGATAGGCAGGCTCGCTTTGGGTGTAACTTGAGCATTTTCTAATTCAATTACATTCAAGTCTCAGTCTGACACTTGACGTGAGCAATACTTTCGTAACCCGGTCCAGCCAGGAATTTCCTTTCAATCCATCATTGGCCCTATTGTCTAAACTCAAAACCAAGCCAAGGTTGGAGATTCTCTCGAACGTATGAATACCTTGCCAAAGTTATCTCCCATCTTTACTCCTCTAAAGTTAAGAGTGAGCATTGGTTAGGGAAGGGATTAAAGCGCACAACTCGTTAAAGGAGCCTTTCTTTACTGGCACGCTTAAGTACGCAAACAGGATGGAACTGAACGAGTTCCATTTCTACTTTGAGAGCTGTGTCGCTTTTCGAGCAAAACTAATCTCGACAACCGGTTCCATGCACCATACGTACTCGTACGTTCGAGTATATACGCACTGCACTGTGTACCATCGGGCGCCTATTCAAAAAGAGGTCGTTTGGTCTTAAGCGTTGTTGTACTTTACGGTATTGGCCTCCAAGTTCTCGAAATGAGGCACGTTTGTTCTCATCATGATGATCATTCTCATCATCATCATCATCAACAGCATTCTGGCTGACTATTTCCCTTTAGCTTGGCAAGGTGGGCGACAAGTAAGACAAAAAGGACTGAAAGAGAATCTGGGATTTCTCGTTTCCTATTTACCTTCTTCTTCTTCGTCCTCGTCCTCGGAGTCGGTGCTTCGGCTCTTTCCCAAGGTTCTTAATTTCTTTCTCTTTTGGAGAGCTCTCTTTCGAGCCTCCATGATATATCGGCGTTCCTCCTCTGTGGTCCGATCCTCATTCAGGATCACTTCCTCTGAAGACGAGAAAAAGTGGAAAAGTTGGTTCAAAGTCAGACTTCGGTCTAAGGCTTCTACTGTAGAGGGTACAGTACTTGGTTGGTACATACAGACAACCGCACAACTTCAACTTGGACCAAAAACACACACAGAAAAAGAGAGAGAGAAAGAGAGACATGGAGAGACACAGAGAGAGGAGGAATGAGACCAACACGAACATACGTTGGAAACAAACCAAAGAGCCAAGGAAAGAACGAACGAACTAACCGAACGTAACAACCAACCAACCAACCAACGGACGAAGGGACGGACGAACGTCGATGGGGATGATGGGCCCTGAGGGACTTCAAGTTCAAAAAGACACACTCACACACTTTCAACGGGAATGGACCATGCCGATGATGAAATGGTCCAGAGATATCCTATCATATCGGACAAAGATACGTGATATGTATGCAAATACCATAGAAGTGAGACCAAAACTTGCAACGATGGCGGCAAACACAAAAGCTGTTTTTTCAAAAGCAAGCCAAGGTTTTTTTTGAAACATTTTTTATTTTAATAAATTAGCTTTGGAATCTGAAATTTTCCGTAGTTAGACAAAAAAGATTTAAAAACAATAGTGAGGAGTTTAAAACTGATAACAAAAATGTCAATGCGTTTTTTAAACAAAGGATGTTGATTTTCAAAGCATTCAAAGCGGTTTCACTTTGTAATGATTCCGTGCCGTCAACTATTTATCAAACAGTTTATCACTAAATCGCCCGGTTTTTATGCTAGTTCATATCAGACTTGCTGACATTGTACAATCCACTTACTAACCGGGTTTCTGAACCATTTGCTAATCACTTTTAAGATTAAATGTACCCACTTTGATCCAAATGTCTCTTATTCATCTCTAAGTCTGATAAATGTATCGAGCTTTTTAAGAGGAACAATCTCGCTGAAAGCAACCAATGCTTATTATGAAGCACGATGATGATTGGAATGAATGCAATTTTTCCGAGTCATGTTCCAAATTCTACAATACAGTGCTGTATAAGAGTACTACAAGTACACACGGTGGTAACACTGATAAAACAAAAGGAACAACTTATATCATCTCGAATGTTAGCTCAGATTAGTATACTAATCCACTTAAAACGTACAAAGCGATAATGTTTTTAAAAACGTAATCAATAGATTTTGGAGTAACCTTACTTGCGTTTACAACTACAATTTTATCCGAATCATTTGAGAAAACGATATCACGCTTTCAAAATTGCATTTGCATCAAATTTGACTACAAATTGCTCCGGTTATATCATAAAGCAATTGCCAAGAAATATAATATTCTTTTTCTATGCCTAAATTTTAAATGAAAATATTTCAATTTTTTGAAAAAAGCAAAAATCGGAAAATAGTTTCTAATATAACTTGAAACTTATATTTCATAATTGTGATGCCATATTTGTCAATTAAAACTTTATTCAAGCTTGATTTTGAATTTTGACATAATTATATTGACGTTGAATAAAAACATTGTTAGTACGTAGAGATTAATTGTTACAAAAATGGATAAATTTGAATATTAAACAGTCACATATATCGTTCAAATACTTCAGGAACATGATAGAATAGTGTAACGTAGGCAATTTTACATGATTTGTAAGCTTTAAGTGACTTTTGCTACTTTTAGCTTTTAAAGAAATCTTAATGAAAATGAAAGAAATGTTATATTTTGTCGTTTTATTGAAAAAGAGAATAATATGCCTTGGAAATAACTAGAAAATATTATTAGGCCATTTTTCGATCTTTTAAGGCGTAAAACACAACTTTCAAGTTGTAATAGATAAGCATCTGCCGAATAGAAGTTTATGAAATTTTACGTCAATACATAACGTACGTTTAATATTGATTGACTATGTTGACAATGATGCAATTTAATGGACTTTAAGTCATTTTACACACTTATCTGAGCTAGTTTTAAACATGTGTGTTTCTCAAAAGTTGTTCCGTTTGTCTCTTTGACAAAGAGAAACATTTCTAGATGTCTTGGCATTTGAGTAAACACTTAACCGTAAAATGGGACCACGGTGTACAAGAATGCGTCAGTTCGATGGCACACGAAAACGAAAGATGAGTGGGTAGAAACATAGAAACCAGCCTCTAAAGAATTTTACTGCAAAACTATATTTAGTATTTGCATGGGGTATTCAACACAATCCACCAAAACAAGAAAAGCGTTATTGCTTCAAGGTCATTTTGTAAAGCCTGCATACGTGTTTTCCACTCGTTGGTACATTTACAGTAGAGTAATGAGGTAAGAATTTTATAATGGAGGTACGCATCTTTAGAAAAAGTAGCTTTTGGAAAAACCGCCATTACTTCGTAGCAAGTAGAAAACGGGGCTTTGAATACATTTGACCACACGAATACATTGATAAATGAGAAGACAAAGAAAAGAATATTCGCGCAAGATCAAAACAGACTATTTCAGTGGGTGGAAGGATCAAATCTACGACGAGTACTTTCAAGGTTGATTTGGGTTTTGAAACGTTGTGGGAATCATCTAAATGAAGATCATTCTATTAGAGACATAATTGGTTTGATTGAACGGTACTCTGTTTCAAAGGCTACTCTTTTTTTCTTTTACGTAGATCATGAACCAAACAGGAATAATGGGGTTTTGCAAAAAACAAAGATTGAAGCATTCAGCGCAAATACCAATGTCCCCAATAAGACAGGTTGAAACAGTTAGTTGAATGCACACGCACACACATAAAGGCGAAAAGTGAGACAGTAGTAAGTACAACATTACAAAGGTAGTAAATTACATTTGGTCTGGATGTATTGATAATAGTACATACACTATCGCGACTACTCAACTCCGTGTCTACTTATCAGTAGTAGTATCACCTGCTCTGATGATCCATTGAAAATAGCCCTCAAATGCTTTCGAGAAGTTCTCCTTCATTCTTAACTTTCTGAAAGTCTCTCTTCTCTCCACTCGCGTGCGCTCATTACTGAACTCTCTATTTTGCCCAATGATCATCATCATCATCATCGTCGTCATCATCAGCACCGTTCGAATGGCACAATGGCGTGACCATGGGAGAACGATGATATTCGCACGATTTGCATTGCACGAGTAGATCAAGTCAGCCACAATGATCGGCAAAATCATCATGGAGTGAACGGGTGAACGGATGAACGGGTGAGTGAGCGAGTGAGAGAATGAATGAGTGAGTGAGTGAGTGAATGAGTGAGTGAGTGAGTGAATGAGTGAGGGATTGAAAGAAAGGCACGAGAGTGGGATTGCCGAATGCAGATCGGAGTGAGATGTAGGTTATAAGAAAAGATAGAGAACGAGAGATCGTAAGCAAAAAAGACACAAGCATGATAATATGCACTCAGTTCCCCCTCTGTGATACACATGAGGGGTAGGTAGATGTCATTGAGAAGTGGGGATTGAGATCTTTCGAATGCATTGAAAATCTTTTCAAAGGATTGGGCATTGTCTTCCCTTGAGTCAGTCAATAACTTTGGTACCATAAACAGGATTGTGGCCAATACTTGTCATAGCATACATGTAGACAGTATTTATTCCAAATGCTTTTGGAGGTCAATCAATCCAACGTTTCAATGATAAGAAACAACCAAGTTAAAACTAGTTGTCCGTTCAAGTATGTGGTAGGACATACGTGGTAGCCATCATTTTATTCTCATGCGAAATGGGTAGAGCTCTTTAGTGAACCTAGTTTTATTAGCAAGGTGCTCTCAATTTAAGAAAACCGTTATGAAAGTTATGAAAGTCAAAAGCTAAAAACCGATCCGACTTTCAGCGGTCGCGTTTGTCTATATACATCCAACAAGTTATCCAAGTGTTTCAATGAATGGGAATTGATCAAACTGTTCCAGACTCTTACCCGCTCAAAACTCCCAGAACGAGATTCAACATGAAGAATGACCCAATCACAATGAGAGGTACGAAGTAGACCCAATTGAAGGAGCTACCAATGGCATCGTTGGTCTGCAAGAGCGAGAGAAACTCATAGCGTCACGATTTTCTCAAAATATTCTGAGGTTGGTCGAGCTTTGTGAAGAATTGTCCCTAAGATTTAACTTGTCCGTTTCGCTCAAAAACTCATCCGTACATCTCTGATCTGAATAGAGATTATCTTACCCAATATAGAATGGGCACCCAGCCCTCCATGGTGACACACTGAAACACTGTTAACATAGCATAGATGATGTTATCAAAAGAGGTAATGCCGTAGTTTGGACCCTCCCATTTCTCGAGGCAGATCGCTGTCTCTGGATCACAGCTGAAGCTCCCGGGGGGAGCCGATGGACCGTCTGCATTGCAAGGGACTTGCTTCCTCCCCTCCATGACCATGGAATCTGAAAGTGACTCAAAATCGTTTGATCAGATCACGGGGAAGGGGGCCATTTCTCTCGATAGGAATATTTACCCAAGTCCTCGATGCTATAACACGTCTTGTGAAGAGCTCCTGAGTAAAACTCCAAGCCAATAATGGCAAATATCAAAATGGCGAACATGACCAGTAACCCAATTTGCATCAAAGGCGCCAGCGCCTTAAATATGGACTTCAAAACAACTTGCAAGCCTATAAAGGAACCAAAGGCCACAAGCCAAGAATGAGCCATTGGTCGATTATGCATTTTAACGTAAAGTAGCTCAATGTTTTTGGCAGGATTGGTCGATTCGAAAAAACTTCTGCACACTTCTGCACAAAAAACTAGTAAAAAAGTACTCACTTGGCACCCCTGACACTAACTTGAGAGGTCTCAAAACCCGAATGGCTCTCAATGTTCTCAGATCCACACCACTGGCATCATCTTCCTCTTCTTCGGCCATGGTTGGATCCTCCGGGGTAAGGATAGTGATATATCTACAGAATAATCAGATCCAACTACATCTCAAACACTACTTCAAAGTGAGAAGGAAAGGCTGCTTTGAAAAAGGCCTCGTTGATTGACTCCTCAAGGACAATACAATTCAAATGATGAAGGGACATTCCCCGAAGTTAATATGGCCCCAAAAATGTCCATAACTTCCAAATAATGCTGCCCAAAAAGGAGCTCAGCGTCAAGGAACATGGGACAAAAGACCTCAAGGAAAAATTGCCCCCGTTGCAAGAGGGAAAGAACTCAACTCATCTTAACAATATGACGAATTTGTTACATTTTAGGTGTCAAACCCGAATATGTAGACTTACTCTTACTTGTATTCAAAGTTGTACCAAGGTGAGTGACCAAACTGGCTAAGTACGTGAAGAATTTGATGGTCTTGTCACACTAAGAGAGTACCTAAGTACAATTACAAGTTACGAACGATCTCCAAATGACACGTGTTATGGACTGTTCAAAAATGAGTCATGGGGGATACCGGACGGAAAGTGGGAGTTAGTGGAAATGCCCCCAAGCCCATTCTGATCCATGGCAAGAGCAAATTTTGAAAATATTGGTGCTCCTCTGATACAAAACAACTAAATTCAACTGGTTCGGTCAACGACCTAATCTTAGGACGAAAACATCTCCTAGTGGCGAGGAGCTTCAATGATGAATGACGGTCGACAGATCAACGCTTACTTACTTGGGACCTTGGAAACCATTTTTAATGGCCTTAGGCATCTAAACGAACGTAAAATGCGCAGATCGAAGGGCAGGGATTTCTCCACAAGGAGAGTCATTAACCTGAATCCATTTGGGAGAACACAAGACGAATTGAGACGGCTGTGCTCACGTAGGAAGATGGGTAGTACATCCCGGGAGTTATTTAGAACAATGCATTCTTCTCCCCTCCCTCAATGGCTGGAAACCTTCGCATCAGCTCAGCAATTGGATCGCACCCACTAGCCTACGTAGTGGGCGAGCGAGCGAGTCACTTACCCTGTAACGACTACCACGAAGTCCATAATGTTCCACATATTTCTCAAGTAACTCCCCGGATGGAGAACAAAACCTTGGGCTAAGATTTTCAGGCTCGTTTCCACGGTAAAAATACCCAAGAAGTACGACTCGGTGGCTTCCTGTGAAAGAGTTTGCAATGGTTTTCATCGAGGTGCCGATTGGAAGAAAGAACGGATCCGAATCCAAGGCAGATATCTAATCGTCGGGCAAGTTGATGTCTTACCAGTTGTCTGGCCAATTCAGTCTTGTCTCCATTGGGAAGAGGCTTTTCCACAGCCAGAACAACGCAATTGGCAATGATGGTGAGGAGGACGGTGTACTCAAAAGGCGGCCATTCGATAAGGAATTTGGTTGCCCGTCGAATGAAATTGGTTTCACTCAGAATGAAGAGTGAAGTGGGGCCTTCCTTCTTTTCCGGCCCTAGTTTCTTCTTCGCCAGGGGTATGGTGGGTGGGACAGACCCGCCGGGCATACCCGACGACATGCCTCCCACCCCTGCACTCCGGCCCATGCCAGACATTCCCTCTTCCTCTTCGTCCATGGCACGTTCACCAATCTAACAGGGTGGACGCCCGGTCAATGGTCGCCACTCCCACGAGATGACACGAAAAGGCCTGAAGGTAAAATGCACGATCCAAACGGGTTAATGAGATCCATTTTGACCCAGGAAATAGCAGTCCTTGAAAACATCAGATCTGCGACAATGTATTATAGAAATAAATTGGGTGCGTTGTTTTATTTAAAGGTATTTTATTAGGTGCCATTTTGATTGAAGTTATTATCAAATGCTTCATCTAATTTTTTCAACTTTGGCTTATCACATTATAATTCGACATAAAACAAACACATATGTGATAACGATAGGGTTTCTCAAAAGACCTGATTAAAAAAAGGCAAAAATGCATGGGGGGCTGTTAGCCATTAAACAATTTGCTGACATACAGAGAGTATGTACGGGAGACATGGAAACTGTGAAATAAAGCAAAAAAAACAACGGTACCACATCATTCAATTAAATGAGCTTGATAACTACTGGTAAATTTAAAGCGGAGAATACCATATGAGTAGAAATGCTATGAAGTAACAACCCAATACTGAAGCTACTTTGTGTGTGTGCAAAATGCAATGAGAAGCTTCTTTTCTAGCTCATATTTTTGGAGATAGTGAAGTGACAAATAGAAAGGAAAATGTGTGATTCTGAATGCACTGGTTTTGTCAGTGCAGCCTTCACTGACAAATGAATTGAAAAGTGCGCATCATTCAATACGCACGTTGAGCATGGCTCGATACAAAAAAATTGCATCATAATCTTCATTTATCAGTTTTAAATAACATGCCACGAAACTGACAAAAAATTGCAAATGGGATTATAAAACATGGAAGTCGATCTATATGATCCGGCTTAAACATAAAACAGACTTTTTTTTATTGGACATAGTTTGACATGGCTTGGTGCCTTTTTATAGCAAAAAGTAATTCACATCGAGTTTCTCGTTAAGCTACTACCAATCGGCGTTATAATGATTTCTTCAGCCAATCTCTTGCATCAGTGATTTGATTTTTTGTTGCAAAAGGCAAAGTCTTTTTATCATTAGTGTATGCAGACCATCTCAACTATCTTCCGCCAATACCCTGGTCTTTCGTGTGGTCTTTTTTCCTTCACAGCTTTTCATTCTTTCTCTCAAAAAGTAGAAATGTTCAACCTTGGACCTGTCACTTCACTTTGAGATCTTGAGGATTACCTTTGAAAAGAAACCTTTCAGTTCTCTAGTCGGGGGTTCTTTTTCAAATCATACCATCTTTCCTGGGGTAGAATCAGTATTGTTTTCTTCTGTAATTAGGACTCTACACGTAGACTCGTTACTAAGTGGTTTAATCGGGATTTGTGGTCCATTTACTCTCTACCAACCAGGGGGTTCCCAAACTTGGATCTACCGCTCATTGTAGCCAGTACTGTCGGGAAAAAACTACCACAAACGCCTCACTTCGGATCCTCTTGAGCCTTTTCGTATTTGTTTAGGTTAATCTGGGTTGTCACGAATTCGAGTCTCTAGTCCGACACGATCGATCGGGATCTACGCTACCCACTGGTGTATTGAACAAGGACGTACGAGTACGTAGATCCAAAGTGTTGGCCTTGGTGAGCGTGACGAACATAATAAAGGCCAGTTTAGAGGACCATCTCCCTGTTTACAGTGAGGCACGGCTACTATCTCGTGGATCTCAGATCAATATCCAATGATTGATCCTCTCTTATCCGATGGATAAATTACACAGCACGTCACATTTTTCACAAAACTTGGCCATGAAACCTGTGGGACAGGTTGAAAATGAAAATTACTTTACTTTGTAGAACAGATTTGGTTTGAACAATTGATGCCTGCGTCTGTTGTCAGACTGCCATCTGTTGGTTGCTAATGGTGCCGAAGAAACAAGTCCATTTTGCCTGTTGGAAAGGGATTACATCTGGGAGTTTTTCGTCGTGAACTTAACTGCGGAGTTGGTACGGATCAATTAGTCTCAATTATGACTTGGCGCACAGGTTTGTTGGCTCATCAACATCGAGTTCGTGGTAGATGGACAGTCAAACTAGGAACACATTATCCAGTATAACGGGATCAGAGATATTGTAAATCTAGGGACAAGCTACATACGAGGATGGACAACGGATGAGAGGAAAGCGGGAATCTGAAACGAACTTTCAGAATGATAGACAATAACACATGAAGGAGAGTACAAAAAGGAGCTAAGACTAGATATCTAAGTACACAATGTATATTTCTAGGTTAAATATCTTGTAGCCAAAAGCACACAGACACACACAAGAAAGTCTTACATTGAAATAAAACTAGATCAATGAGTCGTTGCCGTCATCATCATCTTAACCAACGTTTGAGGGGTCGGTCCATGAGTTGCATCTTGATTGGGTTTCACTTGTACGGTAGTCTTGATGGAGCCGAATCATTCATCTTCTCTTTTAATCATGCGTGGAAGTGCAAAGGCCAACAATGAGACCTCACAGCCGGAAGATTGAGATGAAATCAACAAGAGAGCGAGAGCGAGAGAGAAAGAAAGAGGGAAAGATGATGCGCTTTCCACCTCACAATGATGATTGATGACTCAAAAGAGAGACGAGAACTCGGCCAGGCTGCTTCACATTTCTTGATAAGCCACTTTTATGGATAGACCATGTGTGTGGTTGAGGATCACTCAAGATTGTCGACTTTCATTGCCTTCACACGGTTATCACGAACTTCTAACAACGTGGTAAAGGGAGCTGGATGGTGCCGCTTGTTGAGTGTGCATTGTTAGGCAAGGACATCTTCCTAGACAACAACTAGTTGTTTCAAAAGTTGTCGTGAACAGCCCAGCCTTTGGATGTTGCGAGTCCTTCAACCAGTAGCAAACTGGCCCAACTGTTCAGGCGATCTCTTCTTTTCTCATCATGCACTGCTCACCGACAGCGACATAACAATGGATGAGCTTGAAAACCAAGTCGGGCAGTGGGCTCCTACTACTAAATGGAACGTACCACTGCAACGAGCTATACAATATCCTTTGCCTTCAAGACAGCGAACATCCTTGAGATCAAAAGCACCCTTCGTTCACTCGTCGTGTCCTCTGAGATTGGGATGGCCCGGAGGGTCTTTTCTCGAGGAACTGGAGATCAATGTGCGGCTCACAAGTCCTCGTCGTCATCCTCGTCGCCTTCAGCCACTCGCAAACGAGAGGCTCCTCTTGAATGTGTTTGTGTCCTCGTCCTCGTTCCCGTCTTCGTGTCTCCGTCCTTTAGTAAGACTGCGGCGCGCTCAGGCTCTGCTCGCTACGTACTTGGCCTGGCTCTTACACTTCTAAGGCCGTTAAAAGCAGTCCTGTAAATTCGGCGACCTTTCTCTCCAATAAGGCAAGCAACCAACCATCCATTCAATACTTCCTTGGTCCAAACGGAGGGGGCAGCCGAAGCCCCACAAGGCCAAATTCAACCTGGCACAGCGACTTCATTCAAGCGGAGGAGCGAGCGAGGTTCCCTCGCCGACTGATGGAGTGAGCGACCATCAAGGTTCTTCCCCAACGAAAGGCCTGCTATTAGGGTTGACTTGTCTCACTCTCACTCTCGCTTTCTCGTTGGTATTTCAGCTTAGCTCCTCTTGAGTGGCTTCAAACCAAAGGACAAGTTACAAAGGAGCTTCGCAAGACTCACCATCATCTAGTCCTTTTCAGCGCAGAGGGCCGTACTTTGCGTTCCAAGGCTCCGAAGAAGATGGAACAGCGTAGCGAATCAAGAACGAATGAACGAACGAACGAACGATGGACCGACCGACCGAACCAACCAAGGAAAGGAAATGTACGCCCCTATGTCCGTCCCTCCTTGCGTTGAGTAAAACGAGGCGGGATGGAGAGTGAGATGCGCTAAAATGGATGGTTTTTCTACTCCTGCTTATTGAATGAGGAGAAATTGGAACTCAAGCCTCCTTTGGTCGGTAAATTTCTTCCGGCAGCAACGGGGGCAAACTCGGGGAATATATAGGCCAACTGCGGGTGCTCGAGGTTGTCAAAGACGAAATGAGGAGATCCCAGGGATGTTAAAAAAAGGGAGGGAGAGAATGGATAGTTCTCTCAAGTAAATGAGTTTGACTTGCCCTTTTGTAGCATACAGGGAAGGCTTTGACTTCAGATGATGACTCCCTCGTGGAGGAAAAAAACTTATGGCAACCGTAGTGTGAAAACCTCCAACGAAGTATTCGCGATTGTGAGGGAGCTGGTGCGTAATTTCCGTTTTGACACACTGCAGTTAAGTGGCTTGGATTTAACTCGAATGCGAGGAGAAAGTTACTTAAAAATACATGACTGCAATATCAAAATAACGAGAGGGGATCTGTTGATCCGCTACCGTATGAATCTTTTGTCTCTTTCTAATGTTAAAAAAGGAAGATTTTGGCGGACATGAACCTTCAATCCATTGAAATAATGAGAAAACAGTGTTGCTCGGCAAAAATATAACGTAAATGAATTAGAAACAAATATTCCAGGTTGCGTGATCAAGGATATTTGCACCGACATTTTAAGTACTAAACCATCAATTAGCAAGCAATTCATTGCCAGAAGGAGATTTTTAGAGATTTCATTGAATAGTCATACAAACTACAACTACATTACCACGTTGGTAGTTTTTTGTTGGTATGTTTAGATGTTGGTTGAGAGTGGCTGTCACTTAGCAACCATCACCCTCCGACCTCTCTTGTCATTGACAACATAGACCATCTGCCCACATAAGGTACTATCCAATTTGTTAGTGTAATAATGAACCACCACCTGTGACTGGTCTTACCATCATATAGTGCTGTTTTTTATGAAGGACAGCTAACTCCTACTAATCGGAAAATCCAACACGTGATAACTAACAGGCAACGAAAAAACCTTCGAGTTACTTGGCCAATTGGGTCGACACAGAGCCAAAGCACCAAATCCGTAAGCATGGAAAAAAATCCAAAACAAATTCAGTTCCTGCATGATTTCCGTCCAATGCCAGGTTATATAACTGACCTTGTTTGTGGTATCGTATCTTTATGACTTTCTGGTTGAAATGTTAGAAGTGGATTTCACCTTAGTAGATTACAACAGACGTTAGGTTCAAAAATTCAAGCAATCGAATTTCCTGAAGGCTCGACTCCAGATCAAAATTTCTACTTGGATTAAGACACTTATTTTAAGTTGTTTATGTGTAAGTGAAAATCGGAATCTTCAAACTCGACAAAAAATACAATAGCAACGAAAAACGAATGAATTGTGGAGCAAAGAAAAATTGAAAAAGACTTGCCCGATTTCAAGCTCAAGTTAACTTACGGAATCATCGCTCAATAAGAAGTACTGTGGGCTCCATCTGGTGCAATAAGACAGTGCCTGAGTGGACAATCCTCGCTTATGCGCAAGAAAACAGCATTCCAGGCCGCCGTCACCAAACACTTCAGAGCTATAAAGTTGCAAATGGGAACCTTCCATGCCTCAACAACCAAAATGATCCACATAATGTTATCAAGAATATTCAAATCAAGGAGAGAGGTTAGCTTGAATTCAGCAAAGTGGATGACCAAGAAGTTCAGCACCTTAGCTTGAGCGGACTTTAGGATTGAACAGTAATCATCCTCTGGGTAATTGGCAATTGGCTTTTTGCTAAGAGAAAACCTGATAAGTAATGAGTTTGTGGTGTTCATTGATAATGATCTTGGTTGATCTTGGCATCCAAGTTCTTAACAAATGACTTGCTGCTTTTCTTGGTTCCTTAGGTGGCCATGTAGCTTATTTGAATCTTTTGAGTATGTTGCCTTGCATCTGGCGGCCTTGATGGTTTAAGTTGAAAACAAGGTCACCTTGATATTTTCCATTAAATGGAACTCTCGACAACTGAACACCCAGAGCTCCTTGTTTAATTTGCTCCTGCTGCAATATTTAGCGCCGAATGATGAACTGAAGAACTCTATTTGATCAATGGCTTAAAACTCAAAAGCAAAACCAGTTCGAATCTTCACTTTCACACCTTGCACTTACAAGAGAAGAGTGCGAAATAATATTCACCAGAAATAAAGAAACTTTCATTTCTTTCACTAAATAGTTTGAGATATGCCCGATTCAGTTTCACACTTGGATTCAATCTAGATGTCAAAAACATTTCAAAGCATGCCCTAAATTATACATAGTTCCAGCCCAATGCTGTTTTCAGTGACGGAAGTGCGTCCAGCGTTTGTCCCCTAAACTGGTTAATTTTTCTGAATCGAAGTGACATACTTGCTGATAAGTGATTCGTTATTCTTATCAAGACCAAAGGCAAAAAAGCTTAAAGTTTCGAAAGTGTTTTGTATTGGTCTCTGTGAGGGCCTCTTTCCTGCGAAACTTTCTTTTTCCACAACGATACCCTAAAAAGTAGTCTATCTCCTTGTCACCATATGGAAAAAAGATTGTGTCTAAATTTCCATTAAAAGGAACGAAAACGATTTCCCATACCGTATTCGTTTTTCCACAATCTGGATCAGCCGCCCAGTATCTGCAAAATACGACAACATTTAACACTCATGACTTGATTCTCTTGTCAGACGCTAGGTCCGCGGAGGTGATTTTGACTTGTGTGCAGCAGTAATTCCACTGCAATGACCACTTGTGTTTAAAACATTTGCGTGCAAATGCATTATCGATATCCCAAGGCCTACGCCTGGCCAATCAGCGGTGGCACTGACCAAGGGCCTGGATTTTTGAAAAGTGAAAGTGAAAGCTCGTTCACATTGCATTCTTCGCTCACCCATCAAGGCATTCATGTGTGTCTGTTTGCTTCTGGGTGTTCGTGTGAGATGAAGCACATGAAGGTTCCGAGCTCGAACGACAACAAGTAGGAACGGAGCAATGGATCTGGAACAACGAGCGGGGAAGGAAGGAGGAGCACGACTTGGAGAAGAAGAAAAGGCCCGTCAGGAAGTGGTCTTCCGCAATCGTTCTATATCTTCCACAGAGTTGAGTTCACGTAGGAGATTGGAAAGAATCACTCCCCTCATGACGGCCTGTCAACAGAATTTGGAACACGCGGTTAGGAACATCATCAAGAGAAAGGTAAGAATATCTTCAATTAGGCCAATCACTAATATTTTGATCATCAAGGTCAACTAGAAATTGACGCTAACGATTGGAGTCCTTGGCTTGGGATTAATAGTTGATATCCATTCAAAATTAATCATTTGTACAAGCCAGCCATCTGGTATTTTCTACGGAATGAGAACAATGCTTGGTTTTTTCTAATCCGAAGTCCACATGGTATAATTCAAAATGTTTTGTCGCCAAAGCAAATAGCTCCGCAATCTATTCAAATGACAGCTAAGTTGAAAGCAGAAGAGTGTCTTTCCACTATATTTAGAAAACCATTTTTCATAGTTGTCGAGCATGTTATCATTTTTTTTATTATTATGCTCAACTCTAGGATCTTCGAAAACCGGTTTAAGGGTATCTCACTCCTGAACTTAAGTTTCTTGCGCTCTTGTAGTTCAAAATTCGGCCATTTACGGATGCCCCAACAGGAAAAAAAGTCATATTTCTTGGCAGCTTAATTGAAGAGAAGTCAAAATATCACGAACCTTGAATTTTGGCATAGGCATCCATGTGGCAAAACACCTGATGAGGAAAACAATCCACTGCTTGATGACCCCCGTGATTAGTGAAACGATTCTGAAGTGAAATATTTGGAATACTGACCTCATATACGTCTACGTAGATTATATATTCCATTATTCAAGGCAAATATATCATACATTTACTCATTTAATAACCGAGTAGGTTTCTTCATCGTATGTAGGTACACCCTAGAATTTAGCATCGGTTTCTAGGATATTTGATATTGGGTAGTAAGAACAGAATTTACTGCTATGTAGTCAACATTTCCCTCTCCAAAATATTCTGCCTAACGGCTGTGACCATCTCATTGAATATGAGTCTGACGAAGCAGAATGTTCCTCCTCTAGTTATTTTCCTTTGTTCTATCACTTTCTGTCGGATGTACGGTACAGCAGATGAATATGAGTCTGACGAAGCAGAATGTTCCTCCTCTAGTTATTTTCCTTTGTTCTATCACTTTCTGTTCCAATATTGCTTGATACGCGTTCCCTTCATCGAGTACATCGCTCGTTTAAGTGGCAGTTATTGAGCTGGAAGCACCTTGATTTGTCGATGATGCATGTCATGGGGCTCGTTTGGTATGCATGAGAAAATGAGGAAAGGACTATTCGTATGTCTATAATTTCATCATGGGAGCTCGAAGAGGGAGAGGCCCTCTTGGTACTTGAGCACACAACAACTGCAAAACTATGGTTACAACTATAACATGCTAACTCGCCACACGACAGAACGGCACGACGAACGAACAACGGTTGTCATTGGAAGTTGTAGGTAGATTAACCGGAGAACCCGAGCATTACCAACTTTATTCCAAAGTCGGTTAAGCGGCATTCCGTGATGAATGGTTCGAGATTGCAAAATCGGAATCAATAGCTTTTCCACGATTCCTTTTAATGCAGTGCACTTTGCAAGAGCTCGCAGAGTTGCAGATATCTTTGTCTTCTTTTGGCGTGCCAAGCCACCATTGCCTAGATGAGCTTAGAGAAGACTCGTAAGTTATTACTTCTGAGTCGTGATTCGGCCTTCGTCGATCTGAAGAAGGAGATATTTAAGTGTCTCTTTGAAATGGCCCTTTTTGGCCTACCTTCTTGACATGATCCTGCTGCCATGGTCCACTTCAGGACCCTGAGCGCTCAGGTGGGACAAGCTGTCATTCTAGCGGGCTTGAGAGTGACAGTGTGAGCTATGAGAGAGGAGGGTGTTCCTCTCTCAAGGATACTTCGGTCTGGTCCAATTGCTTCGAGAACCACTTTCACTCGTTCTCTTGGAACCAAGCACGGAGCGAGAGGCCCGTGAGCTCGTCAAGCGGGACCTGCAGGTGTCAACGCTGGCCGTCCCAGTCCTAACAACCCATTCCAAGCTATCCTGTTCGACTAGCAAGCTGAGACTAGGAATACAGAGGGCTGAAAGGAGTAATGGAGTTGCCTAAGAGTAGTAGCAGTAGTAGTAGTAGTACTGTAAGTCAAAAATAACAAAAAAAGCGGAACAACTTGCCGATCACGACCGAGAAAGAGGGCGAGGGACGGATTTGAGTGCCAGTCGGTGCAAAGTCGCTCTACAAGTTCGTTGTGGTGTTTGGTCTCGATGTGATTGCTGGCATTTTACCCTTCGATCTAAGGGAGGTGCGAAATTCATTAAAGTTTCATGTGCATTTGCTTTGGTTTTGACGCAGTGAACAGGTAGGATATTCAATTCAAAGAGAGACCACCCAAGCCATGCTTGACGACCAAGTGATTGTGCCTTGTCATTGGTTCATACCATGGCGATATTGATGGAAACACGACTCTCCTCTCCCAGTGAAACATTTGAGTATGATCCTCCGGACGAAACCTTGCGAGTGATTGTCTTGGATGGAACCACGGTGGCCATTCAAAGCTCTTGTGGTGATGATGGTCAAAGCCCGGCCAGTTTCCCGAGTCATTGGGAGTCAGAAAGAATCTCTGAAGATGAGAATAACGATAAGGGGGAGGAGGCGGGGGAGGAAAATAGTGACTTTCTAGTCTACGAAGCACTGGTTCTGGCCCCTCATTCATTGCAGAGCCAGTCTTCTGAGGACGATACCTCGGCCTACGTTTATCGTCAGTTGACTTCAGCTCAAATTCACCGTGATTCAGAGTCCGTCCAGTTTAGTTCGGATTTCTTGGACGAAGATTCCATTGGCGGGGACAATCCTGGGGCTTCTCCAAGACACTATCCAAATGATGGATTGGGATATCAGGATGAATCAAATACCTCATGGAGTCGCCTAGGTTCGGCCAAAAGTGATCGCATTTTGCGCGAATATTGCAAGTCTCGAGGCGATTGCGAAGTAAGAATGAAGACTGTTACAGTGTTTTTTTTTTAAAGGAACACCTCACTATGCCTCCCATTACGCTTAATTGAAAAGCTGCGTCAACTCGATTTCAAAAGCATACGCTTGAGCACATATCCCGCTTGAAAGCACATTTTTGTCTGATCAAGTACGTTACAAACCACCGTCATACCAATAGTTATTTTTTCAATTGCTTGGGTCGAGTTAGAGGGCTAGTCACTAAGTCGAGTGATTGCATCTTACCCGATCAGAGAGAAGTCAGCCTTCATATCGTCCATATCCATTTTCCAATAGGCAGTGTCATTGTCCATATCAGATAGTTCTGTACCTGTGGCTGGAGATTAACGTCAAAAGATTTCCTTGAGACAGGTCGGGGAGGAGAATCGAAGCAAAGACCTTTCTCTCATGATCATACCAGGAATATGGGTTAACCGCAACATCACGTCTCCTCCCTTTCAAATGTGCAGCAATCGTGAGTCGAGCTTTTCGATGTTAAGACACGATAAGCTTTGCTCAAAGAAAAAGGGGAGAAGATCGCAAATAAAAGTACACCCTACCAAGGGATTTGTCCCTTGTGCATCTATTCGAGCATTATACATTTTTGCGAGTGCGGTCGCATCAGAGTCTTTTAGAAATTGTTGCTGTTCCTTTAGAAGCACTCTGAATGTATTTGTATTATATTGCAAAGGGCGCCTAGTGGCATGAGTATTTCCTAGCATTTACATATTTCTTACAATCTAATTCGGATTGACAGCTTTTTAGCCGCCTTGAAGAAAACTTTGGCAAAGTCTGTCTTCTGGAAAGAAACGACCTTGTCAATGTCGACAGGAGCTTCGACTCCATTGATTTTCATTCTTCATTTTCTTATTGTGTTGGCGACAAAAAGAATAACAGAAAGAAAGTAATTATGACCTTTTTGAAATTCAATTTATTTAATTCATAAATACAAACATTTCAACACGTATAATTTCATGATCTACTTTTCAGTCTTTCGTCGTTGCTGAAGTGGATCGTACTGGAAAAAGCGCTTTGCATTATTGTGCAGAGAATGAAAACATTAAATGCGTGGAACAGATTTTGGAAGCCGAGCCAGACTTACTTCATCTTCAAGACGAAGAAGGCTATACGCCATTGCATTTAAGTGTGATATCCGGTAACAAGCTCGTATTGAAGTACCTCATCTCCAAAGGGGCCAACGTTAATGCTCTGGACAACGAAAACCACTCTTCCATTCATTGGGCCACAGGTTAGTGTTACATTTAGTTCATAATGTATATAGGTATGATGCACACTCGGCTTTACACGTCAGTCTAAGCTTGGCTTTGGGCCAATATCACAGTCCAGGTCATGTTTGCGATTGAATTAGATTCGCCGACCTCGTTACTCCTGTTCCTCCTTTTGGCTCCAAAACACTGAGCATTGAGGTCGGAGACATTTGACAAAAAATCAACCTCCATCCAGGTGGTGGTTGTATACCACTAGTCGTATTTCTATTGTTCGGGAGAAGGAAAATGGGAGTTTTGACGCTGTACGGTTTCTCTTAACGGCACAAAAGGGAGCGAGCAATGGAGGCTGGAGACTACACTACAATCAGTATTGACCGTAGATACGTTGTTGTTGTTGTTGTTGTTGTTGTTGTTGTTGTTGTTGATCACGATTGTCCTTGCTCAGGGAACAAGGGGCTCACACGAGAGCCCTAAACTCCTCGGATGGTAAAGTGTCAATAGAAGTATACTCTGCCCCTGGAATAGGAATTGGGTCCTCAAGTGGCGAGCCAGTAGTGTCCCTGGCAGGTCCACGATGACTGCCACCTTGTAACTTTTCCTCGATGGCAATGCCAACAACACTCAGCATGACAAGGAAGGCCCCGGCCACGCAAGTCAGATTCGGATATTGACCCAAGAACATGATCTGACAAAAGTAGGCCAAGATAATCTCCAACGCTCGGAGTACCGACACCGAAGTAGGGGATATGGCCTTGAGAGCCTCCGTCATTGACAGGTAAGCCAAAACGCCAATGAAACTGAGAACCAACAGTATGAACCACGTCATAGGAGTGAGCTCCTCCATCGAGGAAATAATGTGATCAGTTTCATCCAAAACACATCCCACTACGCTGATCAATATACCAGCAATGCCGGCCACAAAAACCAAAGAGGTCGATGAGATCCCGTCGCATTTTTTGATAAGGATATTGCACATTGCTCCACACAAAGCACACGAAATGGCCAGGCAAGCTCCATAGAAGTATTGCTCCGACCGTTGGATTTTGCCTTCAACGAGAACATGATGGCTTGAGTTGGACAACGGTGTAAGTGGCACAGTGGGAGGAAACAAAAATGGAGGTTGAATGCTCAAAATCATGCCCGCTGTGAGGCCTATGCCCAACAATATCTTCCATGGACCCATGGCAATCTTCAGAAAGATGAGAGAGAGGACCATGGTGAAGAGAGGTTCAGTGAATATTATGGTGAGAGCGTCACCTAAAGGCATGTATTGGAGACATGTGAAGTTGAAGTAGAGCCTAAAGGCTCCAAAAATGGCTTGCAAACCCACAAAAAAATGCACCAACCATGACCGAGCGGGGCTCATTTCGGCCATGACATCCGAAATGCCGCTCTCCGAGGCCACAATGATTCCCAAAACCACCACTTGCACCACTGATCGCACTAACAACATCTCCAAAGAGTCCACTTCGAAATATTGAATGAGGAAATTGTTGGCAGTGAAAAGTACCCCACTGATGCCAGCCAGGGCTAAGCCAAGTTTCCACTCTTGCCTTTGTACTCCGTCGATATCGGGGTTGGAGATGGCCAATCCCGCCAATAGAGGCGTGCTTTCTTGATCCAGTTTTATGGATGCCATGCTTTTTGATTCGATTTCGTTTCCTTCCCTTCAGGGAGATTGTAATCACTCCAGCAGTTGTCGTCAAGAGAATATGTTGCCGTGTTCTATGCCTTGGATTGTCTTGAAATATTATTGGGGCGTTGAGGAACACTTTCTTGCCCGAGAAGCTGAGTTCAAGTAACTTGATTGCCACTTTCCGTCTATGACTTTGTCCGCTGCACCAATGCTTGATGCTCCATCCAACTAGTGTATTCTAGTGATAGTTCCACAACGATAACCTTAACCTCACTCGTATTTCATCCGGCTGAAACTAGTTTCCAGTCAGACACTCTGAGGGTTTTGAACCGTCTCTTTTGCCGGCAGGCCCTCAACATGCAGGACTATGTACTGTTGCTAGGGGAAGATTGAAGTACATTTTCTTCAATCCATCTGGTTCAAATGGGCTAAATACTCGACAGTACCTTTTTATGCACGGTCTGATTGCTTCTGCTACAGGATAAAAAGTTCAGCGTTCGTTATGTGTACTCTTTGTACTCAGAACATGACTTTGCCACTTAGAACTCCCGGAGATGGCTAGTCTAAAGATAACATGAAAAGAGAGAACACTTACATATGGAGAGGTAAAAGAGAAAAGAGTAAACATGTCATGGATAATAACATAAAAGAGCAGCTTTTTTGTCAACGTTTTGATAGTTGTTAAGAGGCAGACCTGAGGCTTCAAAGTCGGAGGAAACAGGCTTTTGAGTTGCACCAATAGAGTGAAGGTAATTTGAGATGTTAAAGATAAGATATTTTTGAGAATGATCCAAACAAGTCCAATTTAAAATTGTTTTTCTACATGATTAAGCCATTGGAAATTCAGAAGTAGCACAATAATACAAACAAAACTACTTTAACGGTAGGATGATGATTTACCGGAACAAAATCAGCAAGATTGGGCCGACTCAAAAGTATTGTAAACCTGGACTGGAGTAACAAAAAATGAAAAGGGCAATATCTCCAGCAGAAGATCTCTCTTTAAAATCCTTCTGAAAGTGAGAATAAATACATCTGAAACTATCTATTTTGAAACAGTGTTCTAAGCAGAAATTATTCGAAAGTTTCTTTCGAACACACAATAAATTACTATTGTAGTAATAGTATTGAAGTCGAGTTGGTTGAATCAAATTGTAAATAATTCATTTCAATTTATTCATTCACGTCATTCAAATTGATACATACTGAAAATTGTTTATTCGACTACATCAGCTAGTTGCGATGGGATCAAAACGGCAATCATAACTTGAACATACGATAGATTACAAACAGATGACAAGTCATTAAGCAGTAAACTTTTCCACGATAAAATTTCATTGCCCCCCAATTTATCACTAGCTCCACGCTCGTGTTTGGGACAAAATGTCAAATGCTATCATGCATTCTGATACTTACCGTTGCCATTACTTTTTATACAATTTTCTGAACAATAATCTTCCATATATACTGTATTTGACAGCTTCAGTGATAGGTTGAGTAGTTCGTACTATAAGCACCATGCACGATAAAAGTGAAATGGATTTGTTACAGTACATTTTCGAACCACGGAATTCATTACAATAGTTTATTTACTACTCTCCTGATGTATGATAACCCTTCGTTATTTTTAATTGGCGAGCGAAGACATGTCCTTGGTGAGTGGATACACCTCATCGGTCGAATCCAAACTTCTCCTGTCTGTCAATCAATCAATCAATCAGGAAATGTATGTTTATAGGTTATTTAACAATGAGCATTGTCCAGACCTCGAATTAGTTCAATTGCGGCCCACATCTGTGTTTTCCAGATCTGAATTATGAAAGATCTTCTCATTAGTTGCTCTTTGTTCGATCTGGCACGTAATTTTGTCACAGAATATGGAGTTCTATCCTAAATCAAACATGATCGGCGTGGGAAACGGAGCAGTTTGACGAAAATGTTGAGGAAATTTCTTTGTTCTCGAGGGTTTGCCCGTTTGTATACTGTATGGGTGCTGCTCTGAGACGGTTCAGTGGTAAAATCTCTACAGACCGTGTGCGCTAGTACGAGTTTCTGCTACCACTTTACACTGTAGTACACGGGTGGAGCCTAAGACCATTGTTGTTGCACTCCTCTACTGGAGAGTGGAAACGTAATGAAAGAAACTTCGGGTCGCGTTCATGGAAGTCGCCCACTCAAACGAGTTTAGAAGCGATTAAAGTGTAGCCGGTCTTAAGATTCCAGTGTAACACATTTCTGGGGTTGTTTTGTTCCCAAACCCAACTGTACTGACATTGCTTGCACAGCGATAACTGACATTGGACCCTAGTTTTGTTTGTGTTCATCATTTGCGATTCGTCTGCGGAGTTGAGTAGATCCACACGGAAAAGTACGATCTCCAGAATGAAAACATTGGCTATTGTGGCGGCCATATTCTTGGCCTCAACTACGGCGGCCAAGGTTCACAATCATCTTTTGTCGGAAGACTTTATCGATCAAATCAACATTGCGGGTTCCACTTGGACTGCGGGTCGGAATTTCGCTCCTGAAACATCGACGAACTATCTCAAGCAACTGATGGGGGTGCATCCCATGCACCAGAAGTTCTTGCCCGAAGCCAAACCTAAGGACACGCTTTTGTCCGATGCCTCCATTCCGGAGGAATTCGATCCTCGCACCCACTGGCCTCATTGCCCTACTATCAAGGAGATTCGCGACCAAGGAGGATGTGGTTCCTGCTGGGCTTTTGGGGCTGTGACGGCCATGTCTGATCGCCTTTGCATTCATTTGAACAAACAAGTTCATGTCTCGGCCGAGGATCTTTTGTCCTGTTGTTACTCTTGCGGGTTTGGTTGCAACGGCGGATTCCCTGGCAATGCTTGGCGGTACTGGCAAACCAGTGGATTGGTCAGTGGAGGCGTGTATGGATCCCACCAAGGATGCCAGTCCTATAAGATTAAACCTTGCGAACATCATGTCAATGGAACCCGACTGCCATGCCAAGAGGGTGGTACAACTCCTACTTGCGACCGGAATTGTGACGAGGGCTACAAAGTGCCTTATTCGAGTGACAAAACCTACGGCAAGAGCGAATACTCCGTATCCAGCGATGTCACTGAGATCCAAAAGGAACTGATGACCAATGGACCTGTTGAGGCGGCTTTTACCGTTTTCGCTGATTTTCCTAATTACAAATCGGGTGTATATCAACACGTGACCGGAACTGCTTTGGGTGGTCATGCCATCCGCATTTTGGGTTGGGGTGTGGAGAAAGGCACTCCTTATTGGTTAGTTGCCAATTCATGGAACAGTGACTGGGGTGATCATGGCACATTCAAGATCCTCCGAGGTCAGAACCATTGTGGAATCGAAAGCTCTGTTGTGGCTGGATTGCCCCGCGAAGATTAAAATGTTCGCCCAAGAGAGCACACCATCACTTTTTGGTATATATCTCATATATTTTGTGTACCTATTTATCAGATGAAAGTTCTTCAATAAATGACACGGTTCAATCTCCATTCATCGTCGTTGTTTTTTCACTGAAATGTTCGACCAACTTCCAAATTTATGGAGCACAGTGGCACTAGTTCAAAAAATCGTAAATTGCGCTTAAGACAAAGTTTGCGATGGGCGAAGTAAATTTGAAAGCTAACTTCAGCTAGGGTGGACTTTTTGATTGCATGTTACGCGCCGGAAACTAGAGGGACCAAACGAAAGCAACCACCGAGTCATGGCATAGAAATGTCATGAAGCACTAATACAAGGCACTCGGTGTGAGATATTGTCCTTGGGATTTAGGTTGTGGCTTTTTTTTCAAAAAAGGAGACCGCTGCGTTGTTTTTTTCCCGAGACACAATACAAATGAAGTTTTTTTGCAGTTTGTGGCGAGCTTGAGGCTTTGGATATTTTGATCGGGGCTGGTGCCAACCCGAGCAATCCGGATATCCATGGTGCGTATCCCATTCACTATGCTGCACAAATGTGCGGCTCGGTCAATGATCTGGGGGCCGACGAGCGGGCCGGACTCTCGGGTAATTATTTGTTTTCAAAGTTGCCAACCAATTGAAAATACTCTAAGATAGTTTGCTTTGTTTATAAGTTCTCAAACGATTAATTCATTATGGAGTTCCTGTGGATGTCAAAGATAGAGATGGTCGAGAGCCTTTGATGTGGGCAGCCAGTGCAGGTGAGTTTGATAATGATACTTTCATCCAAGTCTAGTTACCAAGTCGTTAAAAATGCTGTTCCTCAATAAAATAATTCTTTATCAATACATGATTAACATCAGAAAAGGTGTGGTTAACCAGCAAAAAGGATTAACAATCTTTTATAAGCTTGCTTTTTGTGTAACATATGGACCCAAAAACTAGTAACCTTTCATTGGCCTCATTCCGTAACCTCAATCCCTTCAAATTGATCTATACAAATTTTATCAAGTCCCAATCCAAAACTCTATACATTATTGAATACAAGAAAGGAATTCAGTCAAAACCAAAATCAACGTTGTATGAGCTGATTACTGCATTTACTTACTTTAGTTTCACCTTTCATCAATAAAATAGCCGTTTTAGAATTACGCAATCACTTGTGAACTGATTTTAATAGTCTTCATTTTGTTTCAGGTAGCACAGACGCAATTTTGAGTTTAGTCAATGCTCAAGCCAAGGTGTCAAGCGTGGACAAGGACGGCCTAAGCTCACTGCATTGTGCTGCCAGTCGAGGCCATCTTGATTGTTTGGAAACTTTGATCACTCTCTGTGGCGTGGAGGTCGATATTGAGGACCATAATGGTTGTACGCCCCTGTTTTATGCTGTAACGCTTGGCCATGCCGATTGTGTGCATTTCTTGCTGGGAGCGGGGGCCAATCCCAATGCCAAAGATAAAAAGCTCCGAAGGTACCAACCCGAAACTATGCCTCTGTCAATTCGAGTATCTATTTAAGCCAGACATGTTGTTTGTTTGTTTCAGTGCGGCTCATTGTGGAGCTGCCAAAGGTCAAATTCAAACGTTGAAGCTTCTTAAACGTTATGGCTCTGATTTATGGACCAAGAATGTTCGCGGAGATTTGCCCCTCCATGACGCCGTTCAATCTGGACGAAAAGATTTAGTTCGATGGCTCTTGGGCAAAAGTGGCGAATCATTGGTGGATTCCTCAAATATCGAGGGTCGTACTGGTCTCCATATTGCCGCAATGAACAATAATGTGGAGATGTGCAAGGTACATTGCATAGCTGATTTGAGAAACCAAACAATTATTGTGGTTGCCAACTGTCATTGTTCCAGATATTAATGGATCATAACGCGTCCGTGAATCCTATCATGAGGAACAGCAAAGGTCATTTAATGACACCTCTGGACGCTGCCCTTTACAAAGGCTTCAGAGGTTGTGCCAAATTCATTCAATTGCATGGAGGTGTTCCGGCGAGTAAGATTACGGACCGAGTAGCTCTTCAAAAGGCCATGGCTCGGTAAGAACCTTTAGGAAACCTTCATTTTCATGCTCATTAGAAACCAATTAAAAAGAATGGTCTACAATTTCAAGAGCTATTGCTACCGCTAAGGAGGAATCGGCGCTAAATGATTCTCCGCATAAGGTGGGTGGTATTGTGACACACTCGCCTTCACAAAATCAAAATGAAGTGGTCCAGTTGGAGGTAAAGTTCAATTCGATCGATTGCAATGTCGCTGATGGCTCGTCCCTTTGGATGTTTATCGTGTTTTGTTTAGGAAAAACCTGAGGTCCGATTTGGCCCTACCCAAACTCAAACCATCCAGCTTGTCGACGAATCCACCGAAACGGAACAGAGGGGATTTGTGGACGCATCTTCGGGACGAGAATCTCCGATGCCCGAGGATACTGATTATTCTTCAAAGGCTGAACGTGTCAAAGATTCGAAGCAAATGGCTGTCCAAACAGAATGGGCCGAGACACAAGAAATTGGAACAGATGCTCCTACTTCTTTACTGTCTGAAGAGGAGGCCAAGAATGAGGAGGAGGTCGATAAACCTCTGGTTTCACAAGATGTCAAAGAAACTCAGGTGAGCCATGAAGCACTCGCAAAATTGTACTGCAAAAGTCAAGACGAAATATCTTTTTTATCCGATCCCATAGACTTCCTTCGACGTGCCTGAGGGCAGCGACAAGGAAGGGAAGATCTTACGTCAAGGTGAAACCCCGGGTTATGAAATAAGTGAATCCAATGAGGACGATGAACAAGGCAGCGAAAGCAACGACACCCTTGCCAAGGGTAGTGCTCCCCAGGGAAGAGAATCACCTCTGAAAAGACCATCCCGCAAGCACAGGACCAGCTTGAGGACTGGTTTGCATAAGAAGAAGCACATGGATGTCAGGCACTCTAATTCTGAATCTGACGGCAAAGACGCCGACGAAGAAGAAGATGACTCTTTTCTCATTCCCGGTTCAAGCAGAAACACGGAAGCGTCTTACATGAAAGATTCTGGGTTCAGTGACGCCAATTTCCCTGGCTCTCCCGAGGAGCAGAAGAGTAAATATGAGAAAAGGGCTTTGCAGCCAAAAGGGGCGTCCGGAATGATTCGATGTGGGCATTTTCTTGTTTACAGGACATTCCAAGTCAAGAAACAAATACTTCCAACGCGAGTTTCCTCCTCTAAAAGAAAAACCTTCTTTGGTGTCCCCTTCGGAGTACGAAGATTCGGAGGAGGAGGAAAAAACGCGATCCAGAACTATTTCTGTTAGGTATTGTCCATAACTTGTGATGTTGCTGTGTGGCGCAACAATATTAGCTTCTGATAAATTTGTAATGTGCCACAGATCTCGACACAACAATTCACAGTCTGCTAAAGTGAACGGCATGGAGTTGAGAGACAAACGAGACTCAACCGTCATATCGGTGACCCAGGCAGTTCAAAACAATCTCCGAAAGTGAGCCCAGGCCCAACATTACATTCATATATCCATCTATACATGACAAAATGCCACCTTATATTCAGGTACCAAATTGAAAGGAGAGTTTTCCAAGAGCTGTTGGAACTCAAGCGCCTCCAAATTAGAGCTGGACGTGCCAATGAGCAAGTCTTAGTCAAACGACTCGCAGATGAATACAGCAAATCCATTGCTAGCTTGGCTGGTCTGAAGAGGCACGATGGACCATTCACTTTCAAGGATTTTGAACGCTACCTTTACGGTAAGGAACACTCCGTGTTCGAAAAGGAACGGGCTCAAAATACCTTCACTCACAGGCCAATTGCGTGGCAGTCAATACGGCCGTCCCAGTTCAATGCCTCTTTTGTCAGCTCAAAGTGTGTCCAATGAAGTGCGGGTGTTGATCGAATCTCGAACTCAGCATCGGCCTCACTCGAACTCGGCGGGGCTAAGTAGTAGGTTTCTCAAATATCGCTTGCAACAAACTTCAATCTGCTAGGCAAGCAATGAGCAATGTCGAGCACAATAAGCAAGTTTGTCCAGTCCCCGGCACACAAAGAAAACGTTTGTAAACAAAGACGAACAATTTATCGATATTATCGATGGGATCATATTATTTACCAAACCTAGTAACATCACATCTTTAACGTCACGCATCCCTTGACTTCTCGACGTACATCGCTTCTTCTTCAAGTACAGTCTATTTATCAATGGAAAGTCCACGTGATGCATAACCACCTTCTAATAATGCACTGAATATTTACACGATAAGCATAGCTTCTATTATAAATGAATGTGCATATGCTTTAAATACGCTAGTATCGGATTAGTATGATTAAGAAAATGTGAATTATCTTAACGTAATAGTGCTTACGGATGTTACAGATCAGATTCGTTCCATTCATCGAAGCAATACCAAGATAAGTCCTCGCTTTAAGACCTCCGACGACTTAGAGCGGATTAGCAAGGCCTTGAAGCGTCATGGTGTTGATTGCATGGGACTTGGAGTGGATGACGATATCGATGATCCCACGTTATGCACACACTCAACCCACAGATGCCATCATGCTGCCCATGCCTACACAGGAGAGCCTTGCGTAATAGGGAGCAAAGGAGTTGTTCCACAAAAAGGTGAGCTCTGGAATTTTGATTGAACCCAGCTTTCCAAGCAAGTACTTCGAAATAACGATACCAATGCTCGTTTCAGTTCGGTCTGCCAAAAGCAAAGAACTCGTTCTTCCTAAAATCGATAGTGGGTTAAGCCATCGCAATATATCTTCCGCGCCCAATCGCTTTGGGAGCTCCATTCAAACGTTCGATCCGAAGGATCCTTTGACTCTGGAGCTTCATCATGGCCGCCAATCTCATTCCGTTCAGCTTCCAACCGAGACTTTGGACAAAAACAAAAAATATTTCGTGACATTTACTTTGAATCAATCATCGGGGAAAGAGGGACAAGGAAACATTCGCAAATGATGACGATTTCCATGTGTTTATATTTCGTTCGTAAAACGAGATGAACATGTAATAAATGGTACTCTTTTGAAACGATCGTCTTTGATCTTGAAGTTACTTTGAGGGTAGGAGATCACAAATCGTCTCCCTCGCTTTGACTTCGGCTACTACCAGCGAAATCTTCTTTCTTGGTTACGTGATGGAGCAAATCGATATCCGTGACGATGCCCACAATCACCTCTCGAGTTTCCACATCTTCATCCGAAGTATCTAAAAATAAGACAAGTCAGTTGAATGAGGAAAAACGTTTAGGAACACATCCTTTTCTCACAGAGACGTTGAGAATGAACCACGAGGGCAAAGTGTTCTTTATCCAAGATGCGATCCAATTTCTCCAAGCTGGTATCCAGAGTCACCTTCTTGAAAGTCGTGTAAATGGCCTTTTCCACTGGGTCAAATCGTTCCACCTTTCCTCGGAGAAGTTTCGTTTTCAAACTTCCCAAAGTAGCCACTCCACAAATTTTCCTAGGAACCAAATCTATTCCAGTATGGGTTTTTCCCAATCTCAATTATAGTCAATAATTAACTGTCGAGTATCTCACCCTTTGTCGTCAATCACAGGCAGCTGGTCATAGCCCTCTTTATTCATGATCTTGATAGTGTCCTCGACCTTTAGCGTAGGTCGGATACTCAGAGGGGCACTCAGCTCCAATGAAGAGACCTTCAAATTCGACCACCTAATAATAGGGTTCAATTATTATGTCAATCATGATCACTGAATGTATATCTTGCATTCAATGATACCAAAGCTTTTCATCCTCCTTCAGCTGAATGATGTCGCGCTCAGCCAACCAATTATCATTCAAAAACTTGGTCATGTAGTTCCGAACAGAATCGGGTAAAACCACCACACATTTTTGACCCGCTTTTAACGATTTGGCTTCGTCCACCGCGATGGCCATGGCTGCACCCGAACTTCCTCCTGGAACATGAGCGTCGATAATTTGAATATATACACATCTATATTTTCTTTCAACATGCTAAAGTCCTTGAAAGTACCGCAGAGTAAGCCTTCTTCTCTAATGAGACGTCTGGCCATTCGAAACGTATCCTTGTCGTTGGACTTTCTCCACTTATCGGCGACGGAACGATCCAGAACGGTGGGTATGAAATCGTATCCCGTCCCTTCCACGTCATAATAGGTCACATCAGTCTTATTGAGTGACTCAGGCTCAGCCAGGATGGATCCCTCGGGGTCCACAATCACAATCTTACAACTTGGGCATTTCTCCTTCATTTTCCGACCAATGCCCGTGGCTGTTCCGCCAGTTCCAGCCCCCACAATGAGCATGTCAACCTTTCCATCACATTGGTCGAGAATCTCTTCGGCAGTGGTATCATAGTGCGCCAGTGGATTGCCCGGATTTCGATACTACTCGGTAAGACAAGGAGCGAAAAAAATTAGGTTTTGCGTTTGGCAATGATGAGTTGCTTTTTTTTACTTGATCCAAAATGACGGCATTGGGGATCTCATTGCAGAGCCGTTGGGCCACGGAAATATGACTCTCAGGTGAGTCAAAGGTAGCTGAGGTTGGAGTTCTAACTATCTCCGCTCCTAATGCACGTAAAGTATCCACCTTTTCCGTGCTCATCTTCTCCGGGAGGACAATAATGCAACGATAACCTTTGACTGCGGCAGCCATGGCCAAACCAATGCCTTGACAACGAATATGAAAGATAGAATGAACGATGAGACCAGAATTGCGAGCTATTTTCAGTTTTCGATTCACCAGTGTTTCCGGAGGTTGGCTCAATGATGGTGTATCCGGGTTTGATCACTCCGGCTTTTTCGGCATCCTCCACCATTCGCAAGCCAATTCGATCCTTCACACTTCCACCCGCATTAAAGAACTCACATTTGGCCACTGGAATATAATTGAGAATGACAATAGCAATCCCGGACAATGAACCCAAATGATGGCACTCACACAGTTCACATTTGATGCCCTCAGATTCTGCAATCTTATTCACCTTGATGAGTGGAGTATTGCCCACATTGTACAACACATTGGGCATGATTTTGATAGGCTTTTTCCTGGAAGATGCCCCCAATAATAAGTACACTTGTAGAGCCAGTATAGATAATTCTCCACATGCTTCAAGAACTTACGGGCAATCACGTGAATGCGGGCTCTCAGAGATTGGCTTCCCAATAGCCCAAGTACAACGGCTAGGCAGGTCAGGTCGAATGAAATCCGCGGGACATTCGTGAGACGTCATCTTGGATCCAACACTCTTCTTCCTAGATGGAGGAAGAGGAGCCATGGGAGGGAAATCACAAGATTGTCCGGTGGCCATTTTCAAAGAGATTATTTCAATCTTGTCGGAGGTCCTAACTGGAACAGAGCAGAAGCGAGAAAGAGAGAAGAAATTCAATGGACGTCGGAGCAATTCTCTACGCCAAGCAAGCAATTCGTATTTGACCTAAATATAGCGGTGCTCTGTATTGGATCAGGAGATCTTGTTTGACCGATGGGTAGTGCAAATCAAGTCCTTGACGGACTTACTAGTCAATCATACGGAGCAGAGAGACCAAACTGGTTTCACATTTTTGAATACGCAGCAAAGCAATCCCCCAGAAGTGTCACTTAACGAAGGAAAGTAGTTCGATTTTATAGAGTAGCACTTGAGATACTACTTCAAAAAGGGGATTGAAGTATTTTCCTTATGTGCAAAAGAAACCGAGTCCCTTCTTCTGAGGAGTACATAAGAACAATCTCAAAGGACGGTAGGTAAAAAACAAAAACGTCAAGATAAACCATAATCATCTAATGTTGGATACTATTATCTTTAGTCTTCTGTATACTGTAGTTCGAGTTCTTTCCTTACCTGGTGCCTTTAGTCGTTTTGTCGATTGCAATCCCACTAACTCCGGGTAAGTGTGCAATTTCAAAAAAAGTCGCGAGAGCAACAAGATATCAAGCAGTGAGTGAACAGAGAAGAGATCGCATTAACAGATTTTCAATGAGAAAGGGGCAGATCTCGGGGTCATGATTTAGTGTGGCAGAGGAGAAAACCTGTTTGCCTTCGTGGACTGGTGTTCTTACCCGTACGCCTGCAACGTAGTTTTCCCGGCAATTCCACCACTAACAATCGTTGGTCTAGGTATTGCAGTACTCTGGGTGGTAGTTGGATGATGATGAACTGGGTCCTTGTGATGGTTCTTGGAGTTTGGGTGAGGTAAAGCGTAATTTGTGACGGAATGAAGAGGGGACTCTACCAAGCTAACAAATGCTAAGGAATTTGGAGCAATGACTCTGAATCTGAAAGAAACTGGTGGGGTTATCAATGAGAGCGGCTGCTTGCGTGGCTATGATTTATTCAGCACGTTTCACTTTTGCTCTCACCGAAACAGGTGTCCTCGAACTTGGCCGAAAAGCTGAGAGGCTGTCAAGTAATGTGCACAAGAGCTGAATCCGTACTGGGACTTTCTTTGGAAAGCAGGCTCCAGTGCCGAGGCATCCTCACCAGTCATGACATGAGCTTTAGAGGTACAGAGATTCAAAAACTGAAGGGGATGGGTCAGAATTGAAATCTAATGCCAATAGTAACATACGTTTCCCAAGGGAGGGGATTGCTACAAATTGAAACGGAGAAAATCCAGCTTTTGAGATGTTTCCGGACGCCAGAGAGAAAGCGCAAGGAATGTAATTTTATCACTCACCCTCTTAAACGTCGAGGAAACCCGATTGAAATGAGGGTTCGTTTGATTGGAAACACAGCATCTAATACACCTTGAGGTGGTAAACACAAACTCGTACTCTATAATGCCACAATGGGGATTATACCTTATTTTCCTTTTCACTTTTCATTTATATATTACTATAAGAGATATTTTTGATAAATGCACCTTGAGACCAGCTTATGCATCAATTAAGTACATGTGCTTTGGGCATATGTGCTACCATCGCTATTATTTCATTTTGAAGATAGCTGTTTATGAATCAATTGATTGGAAGCTTGAATCTCCCATTTGTGTTTCGAACCACATCAGTTTGGCTCACCATTTATATGTTGGACATTACTCCTAGAGCAATTCGTCTTTTTGTCAAATGCCATTGTCATGTGGATCCACCTAACCTCCAAATATTTCCAAAAAAGAATGCCCCATTTTAGCAAAATGAGCGATTTGCGGCGACAATTAAACGATTTAGGGACGATGAGTTTTACCTCCGTTAATAGGACCTTGGGATACTATATTTTACAGAATCAAGTTCGGAGCCATCATTTTGAACACTTCCAGCCAATTCATTTCATTATGAAGCATGACTCATAAGCTCATAATAACTTGCATTAAGGGCGCTCTTTTACAAAGCGTAAATGCAGGGCCATTTTCGTTTCCCTCAGTACCTCGAAACTGTACTTGTAAGTACAGTGAAAGCATTTATGACAGGCCAAGCCTCAATATTTGCAGCTCGGATACTCTTATTTAGTTATGCTCTTGCAGTACACAATATGAAGCATACGTACATCCATGCAACAATCCACTCTGTCACATTTGGATGTGGCTTCTCAGGAAGGAATCCGGGTTCTTTTCAAGCGAGGAAAGCTGGAACTGACCGGATTGCACTGGATCACTTGTATGTACGTTGAGTCATACAACGCACAGGTTTTCGATTGCCAGATCATCGCTGCTATCCCTGTGTATTAAAACGTCAAATGTGTTTCCTCAATCAAGCCATAGGCCACTGAAACAAAGTTGAATTAGAATTAAACAACAGAGTACCGAATCTAAAAAGTAACAAACTTTGTAAGATTTGCGAAAAGTCAGCCTCATAATTTTGCGATAGTACGTTCCAAGCGTTCCAAGTACGGTCTTCAACGTTAGTTATGAACAAGCTTGAATTTGTGTGTATCTCAAACTTCGTCATTGACATTAGAAACATACTGCATGCAAGGTTAGAACTTTATAAGTATAACCATGGGCTTTCAACACAGGAAAAAGCACGGCTTTCATTCGCCCGTCAAGTTATCGTCCTGGCTGCAACGTCTCTGGCAAGTTAAATAAGAGCCGCGGCCACTAGGCAAGCAATCACTTACTATACAACAGGGTGATTCACGCCACAGCTAACTAAGTGAGTAAAAATCAGAATCGATGAAGCTAATGAGTCTTCAGATGAAACGACCCTTGGATCGATTATTGACAAGCTTGGACTTCAAGCACGAAATTTAAATGATTTTTGTATCTTTCACCATGGTTAGTAGAGTTGCTTCTTGCTCTTCCAGTCAATATGGCTCTTAAGAATATATTCAGTGTTTTTAGGCCCATTGCCCAATACTGTTATTACGTCGGCAAACGGCAGAATTGGCTCATCCGTAAGTAATGCTTTCGGGCTAAAATGTACGATTTACTCACCAACTTTCTCGTACTTGAGCTAGATCGCTTTTTTTTGGTCAAAAACGAGCTCCGTTAGTAGTACTTGGTCAGCACAGTGATTATAAAGCCTTATTAAGTTTCTGGAAAAATACCCACACAAATATTGGCATTTTTCTGGCTCCCAAAAGTCATACATGCACATCACTAGGGGTCGGAAAGATAATTTTTTAAGGTTAAATTAAGTTTTCAACTATTTTCGTCAAAAGACCTATTTCATGAACTTTAACCATAAAATAACCCAAAACTGAGGATTTCGGGGAAATTGAAGGGCTTTGGTCATGTTTAGGGGAATTTTGGAGAAGTACAGGGTAGGTGTAAAAAATCGGGCCAATGTTTGTCCCCACTCAAAGATTTGTTTGACATTAAACCTCAAGCTTTCATTAAAAGGAAGTGTTGAGCACATACACTAGCGTCATACTGTCCATGATCTAATTTGAGCCTTTCGGTGTCCATCCTCATACCGTTGCTAAGAGAAGAACTTCATGCAAGAACAACAAATCCCTTAACAACAAATCCAGACCAAGGGCAAAAATCTGGGATTACAATGAACCCAAAGAGCAAGAAGATCCTGACAGATATTAATCAGGCAATTTTTTCATGAAATACCACACTAATACTTGAATATCCAAACAAATAAAGAATACTATTTTTACTTTGTTTAAACTTATTGTTATGTTTTCGGAACTTATTTTGTCTGATTTCAGTAACTTAAAAACAATTATTTTGACCAAATCACGAACTATTTTTCCGACCCCTACATATCACATTCGAGTGCAAAAGGGCGGCCGATTTAGCCTATAAGCTTGGCAACCTTGATCATTTCTTTACCAGACTTTTTTGCCATAAAGTTTCAAATTAAGGGCTACTGGAGTGCCAGGACTATGTATAGGGTTTATACCACCCAATTTTTTTTTTGTTAAAATATGTCACTGATTATGTTCTGGTCCTACGGAAAATAAATCCGAGTAAAGTTTTTTGACTTGAACCATTGAAAAAATAGTTCTCTTATGGTAGAAGAAAATTGACTAACAAGGTGCATCGTTCTAATTTTGATGCAAGTCCCACTTTGTTTAAAGAGCAGCCATAAAAATGAACATAGACAAGTGCACAATGTCAAACAAAAATCTGTTTAAATTGTTTTTTTCAATAGAGCTTTGTTCTTCAAGTGTTCAGATATATATTTACCCGTATGTACACAACGTAAGTGGTCCTTTGATTAACACAATAAACAAGGAGTACCTTGAAGTAATACGGCGGAGGTGACATATTGTTGTGTTAACCAGAGCCAATCCGCAATAATTGTACATTTTTATAAACTGAGTACAACCTGGAGAATGTTTCCTATGGTTTCTTATTCTTGTACAATTGTTACTTCTTATCCTGAAACTATCATCTGGCTACTGCGCTTGACATTTACAATTGCTACCAATTAGAAATATCATTTTACGAGGAGAGAGTATGTTTCAGCAACGTGAATCGTAGGCTTAAAAGGAGTTGAAGAAGGATTAGTTTTGTTTGAGCAGTATGATAGAATTGCCGAATTTTGAAAGGGCCAGAAGAAAAAACAAACAACACAATCATGATCCAACCAATAAATACACCTAAATAGCTTGTTGCATAGAACAACAGTTTATATATTAGTAAGACTATCAAGTTTATTGCTCAAAACACATGTATTCAGTTAGTAAACATCTGGTCTCGAGTACATGCTTATACATACATACTTTCAATTCATTAGCTCGATGTCCTTGGTCTAAAATACTTTTAAGTTAAATGCATTACATAAAGATTTTTGGTGGATGAATTTGAAGTGAAGTGGGCTAAAAGGAGAAATGATGGACATTTAGATGCTTAGATGAATACAAGTATGACTTTCACTCATTGACACTGTTTCATAACGTCTTGAAAGCGGTGCATAAGATTCGTGCGTTTGATTTCCATCTACTGAACCGTTTTTAAGTTGAAGCCATTCGATCTGGTGAGGACATATCCCATTTCTACTTAACTTCCATTGGCTTTCCGCAGGGGGATCCCCTATCGCCAATTCTTTTCAATCTTTATGTATCCGATCTGCCCAAAGCCCTCACCCATCAAGGCCCCACCATCAACCAATTTCCGGTACAATCTCTACAATACGCAGACGACCTGGTTCTCTTGGCTGAATCAGCCGTGGAATTGCAAAATGCCATCAAAGTGCTCCACGGCTACTGCCAAGAAAATAGCCTTCAAGTCAATACCATCAAGACGAAAACCATGGTTTTCCATAAAGGTCGTCTGCCTCCCACCTCCTTCCATACCAACAATAGTGCGATTGAAATCCTCAAGTATTTCAACTATGTCGGTTTCACCTTCTCCATCCGACTCTCCTTCACCAATCACCTGAACTCTGCAATAACCAAGGCCAAGGCCAGGATCAGATACATGTGCAACAGGCTACCCATGAAGAATCTCCCCTCCCAATAGTTCTTCAACTCTTCCTGACCTACATCACTCCAATTTTCCTCAATTTTCACCCGTGGCTCCCAAACTCCGCCCAACCCGCCCTCAAATCCGCCGATGCTACATTCACCAAATTCCTCAAGCGATACCTTTCCGTGCTCCAATATGCCATCAATGCATGGACGCATTTTCAATGCGAAACCGAGCCCCTCATCATTGGGTTGGCCAGGTCAGTGTCCAACAGTGTTGGTAACGTGAACTTTCCGGAGGTGATGTCCGGACACAAATTGTCCTTCCCGGTCAAGGATTTGTTAACACCCTATTGTCCTTGGTCCAACATCCCTTCAGAGTATTGGCGGTCACGCACCTTTGTCCGGCTCCCGGCCAAATGCCATCAACGACAGGAGCTGAAACAGGATCTGTTCAATCTGACCCAACCATTCTTCTGCAATAACCAAGATTTTCATCATTTACCTCTACCCACCTGTTTTTGTACTGTCTGCAATTCCCCTCTTCACTTTTTTCATGTCCATTGAACAATGCTAGACATAATCACTGTAAATAAAATTTTCTAGTCAACTATTTTACTGCATTTACCGTTTTGACATAGTTCTTTTATATATTAAGAATGTCTGTATAGAGCCTACAAACCATATTTATGTTTATTTTTATGCCATGACATGACCAAGAGTCGCAATAAGGAAAAAAATAATAATCTCATCATTTCATTTCGGATTCCACGACAATTTTATCAATTTTAAGACTGGAAAGCACCAATTTGTCCAATTTACTGCGGACAAAATGAGACTTCCGAACAGGTCAAATAGTACTGCCAATTAAAGTCCAAATATCAGACATTATTATTTCACATTTAAAGTCAGTTATGTCAAAGTGTGGAAAAAAACCAAATTTTGCCATTAGTCCCATTAGTGGGAAGTTCAATTTTTCATAGCATTGCTATGGAGGCAGAAAGAAATGAAAACCCGGAGGAAACTAAGAAAATGCTTTAGTTGTGGATTCATCCAATATGGCGTTGACTCTCTCAAGTTGGCAGCTCCGAACTGTAATCGAATTGGGGTGGCGGGAAAATTCAGATTTCACGAGCAAACCTTAGATCTGTAAATTCTTTCCAAAATGGTATATGAGTTATAGTTTTGTGCATAAGAACCCTTAGAGCTTGTAGATTCAGATGGGACTGGTCTTCTATCATCACATTTCATTTCATGTACGGTACCATCGTGGTTTGTTAATGACTATTAAGGTCTAGAAATTAGTGCAAAAGTCGGACTCGTACGAGTCCTATGATTTTTTGATTTTTTGCCGTACTCGCGTTTTTTTACAAAAGTCAGGTCAAGCAAAGAGACTCGTCTTACGAAATTTAACGACAAAATCATTAATAATTTTGGCGAGTCCGGATTCGAGTCCTTTCTAAAAGATTTGAGTCCGGGCATTCCTCCAAAATCGCGTAAAGGACTCGAGTGCTCTCGGACTCAAGTCCGAACTTGCCCTAGCACTACTAGAAATCCTTGCACATGCAGTAAATCTGGTGGAATTGAATCCCACAAAAACGGTAATTGCTAAACATCTTTTGGAGATTTTTATCAAGTAATGTCAAGTTTGGTTTGTCTCAAGACTACCTATGAAATTTCTTAAGCATAATATTTAGCTCTGTGTGAACAAAATAAGAGTTAAAAAAGAAGGGTTGGAATTCATCTATGTATTGCACTCTGAGTCCTTCAAGGTAGCATGTGCACTACTAGACGATGCAGAGGGCGCTGTTCAACGCGGCGAAAATCTCTATGGTCTATTCACGGACTTCTAAAAAAAGAGATGGACTCCGCTCAGTCACAGATTCTCTTTCTTGGGTGACCCACAAGGGAGAAACGACAAAGTAGCAACGCCAATTCAGCCTGTATTATGTCTTTAGGCTGGTTTAGTCTTGGCTTGATCGGCTGGGTCAACAGTTTGGCATTAAGTGGTGAAATGGGCTGGAATTTTCGACTCCTCCTACTTGCCTTGAACTTGCTCATTCAGGGCTTCTCTTTTCAAATGAGGAGGCTAATGATAAGGTTTAATATATACACTTCATTGAAGGAAAGCTACCAAGTGTCAAATATTTTGAACTGCATTATTGTGGAAATGCTTGTTATTATTTTCAACTTCATTTCATTGTTAAACCAAGGCCATGATCAATAACTAAATTCCAATACAAAGTCAAGCTGGCTTTGGCTATCAAATCTGTTTGAACCCTGGTTGCGCTCGAGTCAAGAGGTGGCCATGACTGCAAAAAACATTTCGCCTGAACTCACGTACTTCACTAATCTACTTTAATTGAGTGTCAAAATAACATCATTGTTGACCATATTTTGTCCAGGGCACCCTAGGCAGGATTATCTATGATTCAGTGAAGCTGTTCTTGAAGTGTTTTCAACACGAGGGTATTTCCCATTGGCATTGTGGTCAAATGTGAATTCACCTTCAATTGCCCAATTCCAATCTGGTGAAATCACCAATGTTGTGTCCATAGGGAAGTTCTGAAGGCAAAAATCACAATGAAGAGGTAAGAAAGAATGAGCAAGTAGTGACACTTCTGGTACTTAATGTTTTAAACTCTCATTTAAGTCTAATTGAAAGCAGCAGAAACATGTGCATATCTCTTGTTTTCGACCAAAGTTTCTGTCTGTCAATGCATAACTAATAGAGTGGCGTGATATGAAGCCAAAGCAAAAACCTTTGAAAACATTTGGAATTCCTCAAAAATCAGATCGTTTTGAAAATCACTTCATTTTGAAATTCAGCAGGAGTTATCATATCAATCCAAAAACTTGATATGCTCACTTCTTAAGATGTAATGATGAAGCTGAGTCTTGGGTTTGTGGCGTAACCACCCAAATATCTGATAAGAGATCCTTGCAATAATTAAGGTCTAAACTTATGTCACAGTTAACGATCATCTTTATTGACTCTAAACAACTATACTAAACCAATTGATCTTAGTCCTTTACAATATGTTCTGCAGGAATCACTGTCTCATCTTAGAAAAAGAATAAGAATAACTTTTAAATAATCTCTTTAACACCACTAAAGTGCATACCTAAAATCAGAAATATGAAGAATTGGGCCTCAAATTGCCTTGACCATTGAAACGCATTATGAATTGCACAATACCAAAAAAAGAAAATTGTCTTTCAGTAAAAGTTATTAAAGCAGATTTCCCTAGCTGTTTGAAGTCCTAGTTGTTTCAAAAGATATACAAATCGGTTTTAACATGCCATTCATACTTTGGGAAGTACATAATGGGAATCAAGTTCTTCAATCCAACTCTCAACTCTTATTTATTCAAATTACAGCTATTCAATTTTTGTATCTTTAAGTTGCTCTCAGACCTCTCAACAAGCCTGGAAGATTTACGTGCTTGTTTTTGCTAAAATATATCAGTGTATGTGAAAAACAATCAAAATTACTGATTGTTAATGTTTGTTTAGGAGAATTGCAACAATGAGGTTTTTGCAAATCCCTATAATCAAGCATTATACAAGGACAAAGTAAACAAATGTTTAAGTAGCATTCCAGATCAACCCTACATTCCAGGCCTAGCTCGGTCTGCCAACTCAAACTCATTGGTAGACCAAATAACATGGAAAGAGTGAAAGGTAATGGATAGATGAATATAACCTTTCATTTCAATAGCACTGGGGATTACATTCCTTGTAGTGGTTAGAAAAGCCCTTGAAAAAACAAACAAAAACCCAAAAGGAATCACATTGAAGGAGCTCCTTTAAATTGAAAATATGTTCTTGAATCTCAATTACTTGTAAAAAAACCAAGTACATAATACATTACACGCCCTAACTATAACATACTTTTTGGATTGTAGGAGTTATAACGCACCTCATGAACTTGCTGTCATAGTTTAACACCTTGCTGTTTCCAATTAAATTCAACATTAAATGTTTTCTACTGAGGAAGACTACATGTGGAAACTGAGAAGCTCATTTTCAATTGAATTGCTTTGGATCATTTAGATTTGATTGTAATATCCAAGTGGAAGGGTCAAGTTATTTTTGAAAGTTTCATATTGATTTAAGCTAATGTAACTAGAAGCTCATTTTTGGGTAGAGATGAAAGAAGAGTTTTGCAAATATCATTCTATATTAGGTATTATGTCTTGCTTTTACAATTGGCAATAGTGCCAATTGAAACCTATATCTTGGGTTTGTCAAGGGAGGAGAGTTTTACTAACACTACTGGAATTTGCATTCTTAGCTTTAAAGAAGAATTAATGATGGAAAATTAGGAACTAAAAATAGGGCAATTGTCTTAATAATTCGTAACTATTGATATTTTTGTATTTTCCATGAAAGAAGCACTGAAAATGATGTCAAGGGTGCTCTTTCAAACAAAGAGAGAGATCGCCTCTTTCCCCTCTATGGGTCACCTTCTTTTTGCCGTGCGCCATCCAGGTCTTCTAGAAATCCATGGTCTATTCTAATGGTCCAAGCAAGGATCCTTGGCTCCATGCCTCCTTGTAGGAAACATACGGAATGAATTTTATGTTGACGACGACGTTTCTCGCTTCGCTGGCCGAGCTAGGCAGCCTTAGCTCACTCTTCCGACCCAAGCAACTAAAAAATATACATTCTTTACTCTTGATTAAACTCGAGTGAAAACTGAAGTGTATTTGGAAAGGAAAATAGACTAATTTTATTCATACTAGGACTAGCAACCGTGTGGAGTATATCTACATTTCTAGATTTACGAGAGCCGCCTAGAAACAGAAATATTTTATATCAAGATTGAATTGATCACCTTTAGTTTATTTTATGTTCTGCATAACCAATAAAGGTGTCGCGGGACAGAAATATTTAGAAATTTTAAACTCGGTTCAATTGTATTTGAATTGCTGTCTTCATTACTAGTATGAATAAGCAAAACGATGAAGATTCACCAATCTTATTTATATTACACATTGCATTGAAACAATTATTACGCATGGCCCTGTGATGGTAATGTCTAAAAGTCAAAATTCCGACAAAAATGATTGGTAAAATAACATGAGAAAACAAAATTGAAAGTGAAGAAAAAAGCTTAGATCATTAATCTCTGAAAGAACCAAAGTGAATAGCATCAATCGACATGTGGAATTTATCAATACGGTTTTGACTTGGTAAATCTAAATCTCGTACTTTAGTAAGTGACGATAAGGGCATCGGGTGGCCATGCCGTGCTTTTGAAGGTGTATTCTATCCATCCCAGTTTCGTCCAAAACGTTTTTGGAGTAACAGGTCTCATGGAGTACACTAGTACTGCGCTCAAGCAAGTCGCGGTGTATTCTCTCGATTGATGACGATCACGACTTCATAGGAAGCACTCAACCCACCAGCATTCGTCAGCCAGCTCAGTATGTTCCTCGTGCCATGGGGATGATTCGTACAGAGCATGCAGCATCCACGTTGTCAAGGAACGAACGTAAGTATGTAGGTACACTGCACTGAAGTTCGATTGTGTACCGGATGTTGACTTGGAACCACGATCCAATCGAAGACAGGCATAACTATGTAATGCTGTAACTGCAAATCTTATAATATTCAAAGTTAGTACAGTACTGATGTAACGGTGAATTACCGTGTGGAACAATTTTTTGGAAGGATTATGGTAGTGTCTGGGTTCAATTGTATCAATGATTTGAATTCGAAAATGAACTTGAAATGCGCATTGATCTTGTCTTTAAGAGTGAGTAGGTGTACATTGAGCAAATTTATTCCCTTAGCTCCTTTGCTACAAGATGTGTCCGGAGCACGTGTCGGAAAATTGCTGACGAAACGAGAAGTGAAGTGACCTTTAGCTACATATTTTACTTACATCTTTTTGCCCTAAATTCGACTCAATTCGTTTTGTAAAAAAGTTCTTCTATTTAATCAGCATTGACTTGTGGAGGGGTCCTTTTAGCGTACTATCCCCGTACAGGTACTACTAGTAGTGCAAGAATCGAGGTATTTCCTGAATCCTATTGAAAGTTTTTGAGCAATTTGAGATAGAGGTGTTGTTTTCACTAGTGAAGAGGCAAATAAATTTGTTTTTAGCTTGCATCTTTCAAGCATTTTTTTACTAACGGGAAGGATGAAAAATGCCAAGACGCTTAAGTATACATTCAGCTTGTTTCAACTAGACTTAAGACGACAAAAGTGACCAAGAGTATTTGATAGAACAAACTATTTGGGCCTTATGGACATACATCTAGCAATGGGAACAACAATTGCTAGATGTATGTGCCCAAGAGGCGACCTATTCTACACACTCTTCTATTTCTGCCCCTTCATAAAATCTAGGAGTGGCTTGAGATTGAGACAGTTGTAGTACTAGCAGCTTTTTGCAGACGCTTGTCTCTAGTCTCGCTGACTTGCGGTGGAATTGTCCTTATGGCACAAAGAGTAGACGGACTGCAGGATCTAAGGCGTGCTAAAACGTTCCAGAAAAAACCAGTCTCTGGGTGGGATCCCTCGTAGTACGAACGAAACGAATGTACTTCCAAGTCTTCGCGCTCTCTCAAGACCGAGTTGAACGGAGTTAGTGGAGGCAAAGGCGGTTGACCGATTTACGTCACGGGCATTTTTGAGCTACAGCGTGACTGGCCTGAGAGCCAACATCACAGACAATACGATTGAAACCATAGAACCGATTGTCCAGGTCTGTTGACCAAGTCCTTGTAATGAAATAACATTAATGGGTCCATGCGAGATGACAGGATTCAATGGCAGCTCACGGCAATTATGATAACCCCCAGGTTATCTTATGCATCACTTCTAGGTTTATCATGCAGTGCTTTGAAAACGATGAAAAAGTTTGTTCAACATACATTCAAAGTGCTAGTGCTATTCTGATATTGATTGACATTGATTATCACTCGCTACGGCAACTAACCCTCGAGTTCATTTGGCTAGTTCGTGACCTCTGATGTGTTTGGTCGTTTGTATTCCAGACGAGTAAGGACGAAATATAAGGAGGCATGATTCTACCAATTTACCTTCCGAGCACACTCCCTTTAATTATTTAATTAGTAGTTCATTTACCAGCTTTCAGATTTTTTGTGTCACCGAGTACTCTAGGTTAGTCACCCTCACTGGATCTCTTTCTTCTCCTTCATTCAGCCTTTCGAGATTTTCATATTTGGTAGTGCAAAGTTAGACCCTTAAAGAACAAATCAACAAGTAGGAATCACTTATTGCTTAGCCAAGTATATTAGTTTTCACCCTAAAAAAATGTGGTTCGGAATTTGTGACAGAAACTTGGCCATTTGACTCCTCTGAAGGAGCCTATTTGACATATTTGGCTGAATGGCTTTTGTGTTTTGGCCTGAATCTCTCGAATTGAAGCGTTAAAACTTTTCTACATGTGTACTATGGAGAAGTACGCTCGGAAAGGTTCATTGGATGAGGATGATCTTGCTGCATGCACTTTGAAGTACAACGTGTCAGACTTGGCACGCCCGGACATCGTAGCACTTCTGAGGGCTTGGGCCTTTTCTACGCTCTAACATCATCATCACAGTGTTTCCCTCTTACTCAGAGAGCTGTATAGACATACAAACTCTATACTGCACATTGCGTTCTTGGGCCCCCTCGTGTTCCATTAATTTGATTTTTTTTTTAAAGAAGTGCTGATATAGAGCTGGAAGGATTGCCGTACTTCTTCAAATATTAGGTAAGTGTTTATGCATTGTGCATAAGAGTCAACGTTTGTTGTCGTCGATTCGTTTCTTCGGGTTAGATGGGTTATTCAATGGCTTGTGCAGTCGTGCTTCATTCAATACCGCCACTCACTCCGTTTTCCTCCTCGTATCTCTTGAGGTGTATTCTGTTCTATGCTGTTTCTCTTTTCGGCGGGCGAGTAGAGCGAGTGCTGGCTCCAGCCTACTAGGGAGTAGACGAGCAGACCAGCGAGCAGCAGAGGATTTGTATGTTAAGAGACCTCGCGCTCTTTCGAGAGTTAAAGGCCACCAGAGTCTTGCGGGTTAGAGAAAGACGCCCCTTGAAAGAGCCTTGGTCTCTAAAGAGGGCCACGGGAAATGGCGTATGTGCTTCTAAATGGGCCCAGAAAGTACACCGTTCCTGGGCTTGTGTTTTCTTTGGGGTCACGGTTTCATTGGAACCAGGGAGGGAAATTCTTTGTAACCACCGTAATTTTGGACCCCAATTGTCGGCAAACAAACGCTTTTAGACTTCTATTCACCTGAAAAAGGGGAGTGGTCAGTGATTGCATCCTGGTAATGGTTGGTTAACGCTGGTGCTTGAAACTGCGCATTTTATCCATGTCGCCTGAAATCGCAGTACACTCAAATTGGCTTTCTCCTTCTTTTCAAACATACGAACGTATGTTTATGCATACAGTACATTTGGTCGTTTCAACACGAATGTACATTTCGTGGGCATTGCTGCACACTTTTTAGCCATGGCGGTCCAGGCGGTCCCTTTCTTTTGATTGGCAATTTTCAATGTAAAATGTATGCCTGCAACTCGCTTAAGAAGGGCGTTAGAGCATTTCATCGCATCTGGGAAGCAACGTCACAATAGAGGAACTCTTGATTGACGTAACAAGGATCAACGTTTGGATTCTATCCAATAGCCCTTTTAACACAAATCAGTTTGAACTTGAATGCATCCAATCGAGAGAACTCCAAATGATTTTACTTTGTCTTGAAACTACTTATATATTTAGATTACACACTGGCCATCACACGTCAAAGAATACTATTCCGTACTGTTACTATTGCAGGTCCTCGAGCCCGTAAACTCCCGTGTACTGTCAATTGATGGTCTCTTCATCATACGAAAGTGTATTCTCGGCTTTACGCACATCATCGTGGAGTGAGCTCAGTGGAGGGGGCCAACAACTCGTGAACTACAGGCCTTACGAACGTACCTTCTTCCATGCTTGCTTGCCTGACTGCCTGCTTACTTCCTTGCTTGTTTCCCCACATACGACTACATTGTAAAGGCGATCTCGATTAGCTCTGGCGCCTCCTCTGTACTTGCTGTACGTCGTATATTTGTCGAGCGAGAAGCGCGACGAGCTGAGGAGAGAACGTCAGAGGCCAACCTCGGCCTGCCTTCAATTGGATTTGGACTCGGTCTTGTAATAGTGCTTTCCTCCATCCTCCCGTCGCCCTTCGACGGACGAACGAACGAAGGAACGAAAAAGATCGAACGAAGTACACCGACTACCACCATCTCTACTTCTACTGCTACTTCACCTCGATCCCATTCGACGTAGAGTGCTCAAACAGAGAGAAGCCAAGTACATCCCACATTCAATCTTGCACAACCTTCGAAGACCGCAGGCAAAGGCCGACCGACCAACTAGGGGAGGCCGTGAAGAAAATACAGTCGGTACCCCCTGTTCCTTCCCTCTGTTGTTAGAGGCGGAGAAGAAGGAGAACACGGCGAACAAACCTGGCGCTTCCTTTGTCGAGCGAGGCTGAAGTCGTGTTTGAAGTAAAGGAACACTTCGAGAGTCCTTGCATTCAAGGCTTTGAAACAAGACGCCCCAAAAGACATTCCCGAATTGATGTACTCTGGTGCATTCACTTCTTGTGACTGAATAATATTACATTACTCAGCAAGAGTGTTGATTCAATCATACACATACACCCCCGTACTTGAAATGATAAGTCGTGAGTGAGGTTGATCTAAAATCTTTGAAGACACTTGTTCATCTTGATCATCATCTCCAAGCGAAGAAAAAAGGACTTCTACCCCGATCTGCAAGACATGATGCTGGCTGACGGACAGTTTGGTTTTTGGAACTCCAAAGTCGATCTCGCCCACGCCGGTTGTTCCTCTAGCTCAGCACTGGCCTCGATGATGACTTCTAATCCATCAGGACCTGAACATTCGGTGGGCAAACCAGGAAAACCCAAGCGCAAACGCCCCAAATTCATTCGGAAGGTGGTGTGTAAAGTGTGCGGCGACGTGGCAAACGATCACATTCATTATGGAGCCATTGCATGTTATTCATGCCGTGCGTTTTTTCGTCGAGGAGTCAATGCCAATGCACCTTATTATTGTTCGCAGAGTAAAACTTGCCCCATCACCAAGCATACGCGAAAGCACTGTCAGTATTGTCGGTTCCAGAAATGTATGGCCATTGGAATGAGAGCTTCTTGGGTGATGACTGAGGAGGATAAACAAGAAAAGAAGGAAAAGGCTCGCCTCAAGCGGGTCTCCAAAGTGGGCAAAGATAGTGGAAGCTTGTCAGAATCGGGAATGGTGACGGAGTTCGATGACCATGGACCTATGGGGGACGAGTCTTCACCATTCGGAGGAAACCACTTCTCCACAGACTCTCAACCAGTCTCCCACCAAAGTCAAGTCTACTGTCATGAAGACCAATACCTTTCCAGCGAAGATCCCCAAATGTCGTATTGCTCCGGCTCTCGGGATTCACTCCACTCCCCTACACCCTCCTCGGCATTCTCGGAGTACCCCACTGCCTCCCACACGCCTCCGTTTGATTGTTCCGCCGTGGGACAGAATGCCCTGTTAGGCTTGGAAAGGTGCACTTCGGGGGCAGGAGGCGACAGTCCCATCAATGATACCGAAGGGTATCAATCGAGCGTGGAGTACGTCAGCCCCGCTTCGCCAGTCGAGATGAAACCGGACATATCGTTCTTCGTGGACACCGCCAATATTATTAGGGATCAGCCGATCTTACCATTCACTTCGGAGGAGGCGTTTCTGGTGGAAAATATTATTAACACCGAGGTGGCCACCACCCAATCGATTCCAGTCAATCCTGAGGTACTGATGGACATGATAGAGGCCGCCAAGAGTGGGAAAGTCATTCCCTATAGTGCCCTAGTTGAGGGCTACACCACGTGCATGAGGAGGATCATTCAGTTTGTTTCCAAACTGGATTTTTTCCAGTCCTTCGTGTTGCCTGACCAACGCAATTTGCTCCTTCATAATACAGATATGATCGTGAACCTTCGTTCCGCTCGCCTTCTTAGGCCAGGCATCAACCTTCAGGCTCAAATCAACCATGCTACTGGCGGCCCTTCTTTGGAGAACACCAGCACATCGATGGATCTATTCAAATGTCCGGAGCGCTTGGAGTACAAACAGATTTTCCAAAGCCCTTGGGCTTGCGACGAGAAGCATGAAGCGCAGTTTGCTTCACTCATGGAGAACCTGTTCCACTTGGAGATGGATCGAACCACTACCACACTGATGGCCATGATTGTTCTGTTCTCGACAAGTTACGCCGAGCTCAAAGATTCTCACCGGGCTGTTCAAAATCAAGAGTTCTTCACCCAGTTGCTCTATCGGTATTTGGGTTCAGTCATTGGACGGAAAAATGCCATCAAGCTATTACCCAAATATATGCATTTGATCTCACAACTCGAGGAGATGTCGCAAATCATGATCACCAAGCGACTAACTATATAAATTTGAGGATAAGACGGATGTGAAGCCCACACAAACCCTTTTGAGAGCTGATGGGCGGAAAGAAGAGATACGTTAAAATTTGAGTGTGATTCGCCCAAATTGCTGCCTTTCAGTTGTTGAATCTAGTCTACGGAGAGGTGTTAGATTGCCAGATACCACAAAAACGATCCCATGATATTTTCCAAGCCTTGGTAAATTGGGTAATGGATCGAAGAAGTCGCTCCATCCCTCTTTTTCTCATAATCTTGCCGAGGTGGAACACTAGACCTTTTGTTGGCCTGTTTTCCTTGTGTGATCCACTTTGTTCTGCCGTGATGAGATACCTCGTTCAAATGCCCTTAGTCCAAAAACGTTTAGAATTTTCGTTTGGTCCCAAGGGGTGCCATCTAACTCGAATCAAAGAAAGTATATTTCAACGACTATTATAATAAATATGCAATATTGAACTTCAATCAAATAAACTCTATATTCGTGAGTACGTTGTCGTCGTCGTAAGCTTAATGTTCTCACAGGGTCGTCAACTGATCGATTTCTGTAGTGCAATGCCCCATCCTGAAACAATACCGGGATCACTAAAGATAAGTTTAAAAACCGTTCGCACACTAACCAATGTTTTCAAGCTTCTCGTTGCTATACGGTTTTTGGGAGAAGAGTTGATATTTTCTTCCTAGAAGTAAATAGGTGGACCCAAACTTGTCAATTCACAATGAAAGTGGCGAGATCTAGCTTTGATGGGAAATTAATCTGTAAACAGTGTAAGACAATTGTAAAAAATAGGGAGTGGAAAAAGATAAAAGTAAGCAGATCGTTCTGGACAAAATGTTAATGTTACAAGCAAAAGAAGAAAAAAAATGTGTTAGTAAAATCAGAATGCTGGTCTCATAAGATATTATGTCTTATTTTCAGAGAAGTACACTATCCGTGGTTAGTAGACCCTGAGAAAACAAGGTTGCCCTTTTGGCCGACATGGTTTATTTTTAACTTGGGGAAAAATGCGGAAAAGGTTCAAAATTGTCGAGAAAGTTTGAAAACGCTCAAAAAGGTGTAAAATTAACAAAAAAAGTTGTTACATTGGCAACAAGCTCGTTTGTGGCCCCTTAGATCCTCTTTGTTGCATTTGTTTTATTACTAAATGCCAGGCACTTAACAGACAAACAGCTAGAAGTGTTCTAAAATGTGAAAAAGGTAAGAAACAAGCCATAAAAGATTCACTCCTTAGGTCTTCAAATATCATGATACCAGATCGAGAGTCAAATCTTAGCCATAAAGTTCTTGCTGTCAAGAAAAGCAAATTGCATGTTGATATTACCGTTCATCTTGGGGCTGCCAGAAGATTGGAAAATGATTTGCTCTTGTTCTACTTCCTTCAATTGAGGAGGCAAAGGTTACAGTTGATGCTGTTATATGAATCAGGCCTTCTTTCAGAAACTTGTCTCTTGATCAGCCAATTCAAAGCCTGGTACTGCAGAATTTTTTCCGACTTTGATATTTTAATGTAATTGTGGCACACAATGGTTAAAATGCTATTCAAAGTTTGGACGGAAATATCTAAGCAGATATTTGCATTTTTGAAAATCATTAAGAAAAACTTTGGCTTTATTGCATTATGGAATTCTAGCCCATATCAACAATTTACATGCCTAAAAACAATATAAACACTAAAATTTATATTAAAAAAATATAATAGGAAAGAAATGGGAACACATGTAGTTAGCACTGCCTGATAACTTATCATTGGATCTATTAAATTACTACTTAGTTACATGGGATTTAATGGTCAAGTGTTCATCATTTTTAGCTCCAAAATGACCTATATTTTAACTTAAATTCCCAAAAAGTCAGTTCTGATTTCCACCCTCACACAAAAAGATTATTGTTCTTGTTCTTGCATAATCTCAAAAAAAATTGTTTAATGGTACATTCAAGTAATTCATGATCAAGTTGAACTTGGGTTCATTCCCAGGTCTTAATCCTCCCTTAAATCATATTCAACCTTCTATGAATGCTAGCTACAACTATGGGATTCAAATTTCTCTGGAGTCGTTTTCTTGTTGTAGCTCTATCTGAACAAGTACTTCCTAAACTTTGCAATGTTAGATTGTGTCCATGCTTTGGGGACAAATTCAGGGATAGCTAGAGTGGAGCAAATCTCATCAAAGACTAAAATTATCTCATCCAAGGCAATTCCTGTTTCAGTATTGACAAAATGTGCGACTTCTCTCAACAAATGCTGGGAGTAAACTGAATTGCTAAAAAAAAAAGTTGACAGAGATTGTTTGTTGCATTGCTTTAAGGTTGTAATGTGTGCAAACTGACTGTTTATCCATTTTTTTGTTTGTGAGGCAAAGTGTTCTAACTTATGATTGCTTTGGGGCTTCAATTTGAAAAGAATTAATCATGTAAACACTACTTTAATATTTAAAAAATTCCAAATCTTGAATAACATTGATAAATAATGAATCAACGTCGGCAAAAAGGTAGGAAAAATAAGTAAGGTAACTTAAAGGTAGAAAAATTTGCCAAAAAAAGAAAAAGAAAACGATTGGAAAATCAGCCACAAAAGCGTGAAAACCGGTAAATTTTGTGAAAAAGGTAAAAAATAGTTGTAATTTTGTCAAAAAAGTAAAGGAAAATAGATTTGATTTTTTTTCACTTTTGGACACAAAGCATCAAAAAAAAAGAAATAACTGTTTTAGCAAGAGAAATACAACTAATAACACCTCATTCTCATTGATTTTTTTAGGACAAAGGCATTGCTCTGAAAGCATCTAATTGTGGTATGAGAATGAGCTTTTGAGGGGATGACACTTTTCTCTCCAGATTTCTACCATATTAGCTTTTGCATGTGGCAGTGAGCTTCTTACTAAACTTGGCCAGCACTTTACTTGAGGCCATACATCCTCATGCAATGTGCCTGCCATTGAAATTCATCACAAAAACTTAATTTTGAGACGAGGTAAAAGAGGTTCTCTCTTAAGTATAGTTAGCACTTGAGTTGGTTATCATTAGGCTCCGACAAAATATATTGGATTTTTGGCCCAAATATGTCATTTTATGTTGCTTAAAACAACCCAAATATGTTGATTTTATGCTAACCAAAAACGTTTTGGTTTGTTGTTTCTGTCCTGTTTATTTTTCCTAGAATAAAAAATAAATATCTCTGAGAAGCAGATTCTTGCCATATTCATGCTGGCTCCTCATTAGTAAACGTTGAAAAAAAACAGCAGCCATTTTGGCAGAACTTTTTTGTTAGTTGGGAAAAAATGAGAAAAATTTGGAAAATATAAATTATGCGAAGAAATTGAAAGAATACAAAAAGATAGCAAGGGCAAAAAAAGTTGAGCAAAAAAATGAAAAAAAAGTGTTGAGCTTCTTTACCTTATTGACAAGAGATTCAATCTTCTTTATTACAATGCTTGACATTAAGACACTTTTCAAGTGATTCTGATGTTATGGTACAGTATACAATTGATTCTTTTTGAGTGCCTAGTGCTATTGCTTAAGGCACTTTTGCTCACTTCTTGAAATTTATCGACCTACCCTTATCTTTGAAAGATGAACGCTAACTTTTTTCACGCGTGGTGCTTTTTTTGACGACGCTCTTCCTATTCTAGCGCATGAAATTAAGCAAACACTAGTATACTTTAGCTCGTTTACCCTACGCCCTCAAAGCATATGCCCTACTGTCTTCAGAATTCAAGTGAATATGAAACTAAATGTACTTTCAATGATTTTACAACATACTTTCAAAAATTACACTGATAGTGTGTTTTAAGTGACATGATATTGCATGTTGAGCTATTTTAAGGTTATGCAGGAATAGGAAATTAATATTTTACTTCTTTGGTAAATTCGTCAGAAAACGTCATGTTTAATAGCTTCAATAAGGGATGTTTTTAAAAGTTTTGTCGTTTCACTTATCTTCTTAAACCCAGCGACAACAAGCCTGTCATGGGCCATTTGAGCGGTCCGTTTCAGTCCAACGGGGTATTGTAATATTAAAATCCAAGTGAAATCCCTTAAATTGAACCATTAAAAGATAATTATCCTCTTAGCTTAGGGAGAAAATAATAAGATGTACCTTTGTGAATATGATACAGCTCCCCCTTTATTGAAAGAGCAGCCATAAATATGACCAGACAAGTGGACAATTTCAATCAAATATCTTCCATAGCGTTTTGTTCCTCAAGTGTTCAGATGTAGTATATCTACCACCATGTAAACAATGCAAGGGGTCTTATGATTAACAAGTGCTACCTTGAAGTAGAAGAGTGGAGGTGAGATATTGACGTGTTAACCAGAGTCAATCCACGATAGTTGTCTTAATACATTAAAAGTCATACCCAGCGCCATATATTTAAGGATTTGTTTTTGTATTAGGGGTGCTAGGGTTGGAGGGGTGAACCTCGCCCAACCAGTGAAGCTACCTATCGCATCGTCCGTATATAATCCCGATAGGCAGTTTTCTAGTCCATATCAGATTGGTTCTCTGTCTGAGTGTGTGGTTAGCGTCTAAAAGTTTCGTTGATAAAAGTCTTCTTAATAAACTGAATACAATAAAGAGAAAGTTTCCAATGATTTCTTATTCTTGTACAATTGTTACTTTTAGGGCCCTCCTGTCCTGAAACTATCCTCTGGCTACTGGGCTTGACGTTTACAATTACTACCAATTAGAAATATCATTTTACGAGTAAGAGAGTTTGTTTCAGCAACGTGAAACGTAGACTTAAAAGAAGATGAAGAATAGATAATTTCGTTTGTGCAGTGAATTAGCATTACTGAAATTTAAAAGGAGCAGATAAAATATACATGATCCCACCATAAATACACGAAAAAAGTACCGGCGTATTACAAATAAAAAACAGGAGAAAGAGTTGAGACTAAGTGGAAAAAAGTCATGGATATGCTCAAGAAGGTGCAAAAATGCAAAAAGAGTTGTCGACACCCAAATAAAGTTGTTACATTGGCAAAACGTTCGTTTTTAGACCCTACAAGTCTCTTTGCTCCATTTTTTCGGTTACAAAAAGATAGCCACTCAACTGGTGTTTGTTTTTTAACGTTTTCTAACTGCTACAAGGGATGCAATCCCAATTATTACTAAAATAAAAGGTCATAAATCGTCCATCTATTACCTTTCAATCTTTTTATTATATTTGGTATACCAACGAGTTTGAGTTGGCAGACCGACCTAGCCCTTGAACGTAAGGTTGATCTGAAATGCTATCTAAAATTTGTCCAAGTCTGACTTGAAAGATGCCACCGGATCAACTAAACAATGAAGGCGTCCGACAAGGAAGAGAAGTAGACCTCATTGTTCGAGCTCGCCTGGATTCTCGAAGGCTTGAAGGTGGTCTCAAAACGCACATTAAGCCTCTACGGTCACTAGAATTGACTCTAAATCCTGGTTTGGGACAAAGCTCATGGATGCTTTTGAAGACGCACAGTATCGGACACTTTTCGAACCTTCTCTGAACATTGTACAGTCCCAACTTTTTTAGTCTCTCCCAAAACGAGAGCTCTCACATTCCATGTGACTGGACAATCAACTTGTACAGAGTTAGCATCTGGACTTAAACGTGCGATATATCCGACCATATGTTTGAACAGGGCGATGAAGGTCCAGGACCCTTGACTGGTTGTATACAACCTGGTTCACACAAAGTAGTTTTCTGGGTGAAACAATCATACAGTAGTGGTTAAAGCTATTGACGAATTTAGTTTACGTGCTAGTTGGTGAAGTGCAGAGAAACCCCAAGGCCTTGGGTTATGATGGTATTAACTTGAAGACCGGTCTCGAGCCCCATGTGACTGAGAAACAATTTGAGACGGCCAATCACTGGCGCAGCCTATTGCTGGGACATACGTAGTTTGTGGAGAGCTGCTAAGGCAGGTTTTAAATATTTTTGGTTGAAGCCATCCAGTCAATCCGGGGCCGGTGGGATGATTTATGGGCCATAAAAGACAAGCAACCGCCAGTCAAGTGAGTTAGTCAGTGAGCAAAATCTGGTACGTTAAGATTTCGTTTTCATGGACAACATTGGTGGGTGGGAAATGGGCGGGAGAACGGCAATAAGCGGCTGGATTGCCTTGACGCGTTGGCCTCAAAGATGCAGAGGATTGATTTGAAAAATGGCCGTATGTGTCGGCCGAGGGCTGATTGACGGCTGTGGCCGCAATTGATAATCGGCCAAGAATCTCTATGGGCCAACGATTCTGTTGTCTCTGTTCTAACCCAACTTCAATGATATCAGTCTTCGGACGAGGTCAAGGAATCCATGCAGGTCTGGTTTGACTCGCTCATGTAGCGATATGGAACCTGTATCACGTGGATATGACGAATGTTTCTTTGCCAGAATGCTACTTTCTGCAGTTTGAGCTGCTATGTCAATTTTTCATTAAAGTTGTGAAGGCAGATGAGGGAAGGTATGACCCAAAAACAACAAGAAAAAAACAAATCGTCGGAATGCACTCCGCGAGACACAGTTCAGTGTTTTACGAAATTCTTGAGAAAGCCAGTTATATCTAATATAAATAATATCTAAATATTGTTTGCTCGAGCAAGCCCTTGGCTTGAAATAATTGACAAATGTCATCCTACCATGTTGCACTAATAATCAAGACTTTTGGCATTAAAAGTTTTATGTTGGCATATTTTTGGCATCTTTTTTTACGGGTTTCAAACCGATGCTTGGGAATGATTTCCCAGCAAGTCATGTTCAATAAAAAAATTAGTCCGATAATGTGTTCGATTTTGCCGCTCTGTAACATCCCTGAATGTAAGGTTGATCAGGTATCGATTGCAAAAATCGATCAAGATCGTGCTTAAAACTAGCAAAAGGTTAAACAGTACAGGGTCTCTGTTCAAAACAAAACGGGCTTTAAGATTTTTCAAGATCTTATTGTCCATTTGTAGTGTTCAGAGAAGGTACGAAAGGTATCTGATACTGTACGTCTTCAAAAGCATCCATGAGCTTTGTCCCAACCCAGGATTTAGGGTCAATTCTAGTGACCGTAGAGGCTGAATGTGCGTTTTGAGAGCACCTTCAAGTCCTCGAGAATCCAGGCTGGTTCGAACAATGAAGTCTACATCTCTTCTTTCTCGGGCTCCTTCATTGTTTTATGTGCTTCCCTCTAATATTCGTCCGGAATACGTAGGCCTTGTTGATCCGGTTGCATCTTTCAAGTTAGACTTGGACAATTTTTTAGATAGCATACCAGATCAACCCTACGTTCAAGGACTAGCTCGGTCTGCCAACTCAAATTCGTTGGTAGACCAAATATCATAAACAGATTGAAAGGTAATAAATAGACGAATTATAACCTTTCATTTTAATAGTACTGGGGATTACAGTCCCTGTAGCGGTTAGAAAAAAAGCCCGTGAAAAAACAAACCAAAAAAGAGGAATTCACTCGATGTCGAATGGTACAACTGATGCCTCTTCTATCTCTCAATGTATGTACAACTCCCGGGTTGTGGCAAAGGCCATGGAGGCATTTAAACATGTAGATAATCATACATCACTCGTATCTTCTTTGGGTACTGTATAGTTCCAAGGATTTGAGCCGATCCCAATAACTTAAATGGCTCATGCCTGAAATATTTTGCGTGAAACTCCTCTGCACTCTTTCAATCTTATTTAGACCTGCTGCTGTCATGGGAGCCCAAACGGGGGATACATGCTCCAAGTGCGGCTGCACAATTGATTTATATGAAGTTTTCATAGTAAATAGGTCTCGGGATTTGAAGGTGCGGCATATCCATCCGCATATCTGAAAGGCCTTGCTCACTTTAATTTGGATATTTTACTCGAACTTTCCATCATTCGCAATAACTATTCCCAGATCTTTGACCGAGGCGACCATCTCTATCTAAATAGGTCGGTTGTTCGATGCTCTTGGGATCAAACGTCATCATGGCTTCAAACTTTTCACCGCTCAACTTCATATTTTTTTCCAGCCACCCATTCATAAACCTGATCTAATTCGTTTTGTAAGTCTCGAGTGTTAACGTAATTTTTTCCAAAAACTAACTTGGTATCATCAGCGTACGACGGGATGGACGATATAAGAGGTAATGTTTGTAGAGGAGATATGAAGAGGAATAATAGTAGAGGCCCAAGGATGGAACCCTGGGGAACTCAATTTTCTTTAGCTTCAAACTTCACATCTCATATTTGCTATTTCTATGCTCCAGTGGAAAATGGTAACTATCAGCAGACAGTCTGAAAATATGTCAATCTAGATGGACAAAACCGTCACAAAGGTTTTCTCAAAAACCATTAAAGAAAACGGTTTTTCTTTGGTGTAGTGGTTAGCGCAGTTTCCTTATTCGAGAGAGGTCCCCGGTTCGAATCTCCTCCCCGACCTTTCTCAAGGAAATTTTTAGACGCTAACCCTGCCCACAGACGGAGAACCAAACTGATACGGACACGACACTGCCTATCGGAAAAAGTATAAGGACGATGTGATGGCCAGCTTCGCTGGCCGGGCGAGGCTCATCCCTCCGACCCTAGCACCCCAAATACAAAAAAAAATCCATCAAGATTTTTAGATAAATGTAAAATTAGTCTTCTAATTGAGATCTCTACTCAATTGGACAATTACGGCATTAAAACATTATTAACTTGAATCGAAATGCACCAATACCTTCAATATCAAACTGTAATATGGACAATATCATAAATATGTCGAAAAAAATGAGTTGTTTCAACAATATCTCCCCAAACCAAACTAGTGTTGGGACGAGTCCGGACTTGAGTCAAGTGAAAGACTTCAGTCAGGCAGAGGGCTCCAGTCTTTTACCAAAGTCAGGTCAAGCAAAAAGTCTTGCATAATTCGAAGAAAAAATGAATATGTGTTTTTTTGCCCAATCAGGACTGGAATCCTTTCTTAAAGACTCTAGTCCAGTCAATTTCTCCAAAATTGAGTAGAAGATTTAAGTGCTCTCGGACTCAAGTCCGGAGTTGCTCCAGCACTAAGCCAAACTGTCTATGAGGCAGTTCAAAAAGGGCAAGAATTTTCTCTCTAAGTGTAGATGTAAGGGTTTAAACCGTTTAAACTCCGGGCTCCCTTTGGAAAAAGGTCAGGGAAGAGAATGGAACCAAGGACCTCTCTCACACAACGAAATTGCGCTAACCACTTCGTCACACCTCGTCCACTTAAAATATTATCTTTCACGACTAGGGTTTAAACAGAGGATATTGTAACTGGTTTGAACCCACAGCACCTGAGGATATCATTCTAGCTTTGTTCACATGGCATCTTAGACGGCTGGACATGCAAGGAATAGCCAGAAGTTCCTAGAAAACATACCCATAAAACCATAAAACATATACCCAAAAAATCTCAAAAATAGTCAGTTGCAAAAAGTTCAAGGAGGTCCAAAGATGTAAGAAGAACTTTGAGGGTATGAGACAGTTCTCGTGTTGGGGGAGGCTAGAAAGGTTGGGACTGAATATACATGATAACCGTGATAGAGACCATGGTATTGCTAATAAATATAATAAACTCATTTTGGCCCAAACTTGTCTGAGCAGCCGCAACCCGGACAACCGGCCCATGTCGCCTTTTTTACTGCCGGCGGTAAGAAAAGAATGGAAATCAACAAACCTTCAAATTCATTCCTCAAAGAGTTTTTTACGCTGGACGAAATATAGTTTACGTTGTGCACGTTAGTTTATTTAACAATCCACCAGACCTCTTCCAGTTTTGTTTGGGCAGTCTGACCTTGTAAGTAAGGGCCGGCTCTTATATTCGTAAGGAGCTTGTAAGTGTTCGTCCAGTGGCAAGATTTAAACGAGACTTGAACAAGTTTTTTTCCCAAAATTCCTTATCAACCCTACATTCAAGGGTTAACCAGATCTTTCAACTCGGTAGTGGGTCAGACATTAAGCAAATTATTTGTTTTTGTCTCGAATTGCTGATGTTCCCATTCCTACTAGTGGTAAGGAAGTCTACAAAAATGCCATAAATATACTTTTTTAAACTTGAAGATGTTTTGTTTCAATATCTTTCGTATACCAGAGACAAACAACAGCATTATCCAAAGATTTGGCAGAGATTGGAGAACAACAGTTACGTAGCTGCCTGAGACAAAAAAGATGGATGGTAAAAATGGGCATCTAAGGAAAATATTCCAGTTCCGTCAAGCATGACCAGACAACAAGAAGGGAATAACCAAGTGTCCATTTTTGCAACATATCTGTCAAGTAGTAAAACGCTGGCTGAAGGATGCCTCGACTATGCCAGAATACATGCCAGAATAAAAAAATGCCAAATTTGTTTTTTTGTTCCCCGGGGGGTCTCAAATATGCCAGATGTGCACTTTTTGGGCGTGCAAATATGCCACTTGGCAGCGCTGAATTTCTAACATGAAGACGAGCTAGACGATCTAGACCTACTGGTACTTGAGCGGGCCGAGCAGGTCCCGGGGCCGAGATTTGATCTGTCACCTGTTGCCCGAACTTCGGCGCTGGATGGGGCAGCCCTATCGTGCGCCCAGCCAGGTGTCCGTAATGTAATAGGCCCGTCTGTGATGGGGCGCTTCAGTTAGGCGAAATCAGGCCAGATATGGCCAGTCAATCGGATTCAAAGGCTTCTATTGTCCATTGTATTACCATCAGACGCCCTAAAGGTCAATCATAACCTGGATATTCTCGCTACATGAGCCGTGATCCTGAGATAGAATGGGGCTCGGCTCCTCGGTCATGCCATTGGGCTCTGGACTACCCCGGGTCCAACCCCCTGAACCCCAATAGAAAAGTGTCAGATGTTTACCGATAGCAATCCTGAAAGCTCAGGTAAGATTCGTTGGGCCGGGGGGCCGAGGGCGCACAGCCTAGTGGCCAGTCAGATCATCAGCCAGGTGGCCTACCTACCGCCTGTGGTTGGGAGCGGTGTTGGCGGTGTTGGCCACCAGCCAGAGAGCAGACCAGTCAGCGGCTAGAGGGCAGGAAGGACATTCGGCCTGAAGAAGGGAAAGAGTCCCTTGCTCCATGGTCGTTGGAGGGTGATCCACTCCCACAACAACATCATCATCATCATCATCATCAACATCCTCACTGCCAGCTACTCTACTCCAGTTGACCCGTTGGTGCCAACCTGCGGCCTGCCACTGGCCCCGCTACGCCCCGTGTATAACCGTGTGTCCCCCTCCCCCTCCCCCTCCTCCTCCGTTAGAGCTCCATGAGCGGCGGTGGGATCCACGATCCACGCCCCATTCAGTGCTTGGCCGTTCAGTGGGGGTGGGTGTCAACGGTATTCAGGCTCCGAGGCCAGAGGCGGGCGGCCAGCCCCATTAATCCTTTGATCCGGCCATTGACGGTCCGGTCCGGCCTGGTCCGCCTCATGATAGAACACGGGTGCCGTGGATAAAGCGATTCGTACTACCGATTGTGAAATGTTTTCCAAGAAAAAGAAGAAGATTGAGATTTCGGCTCCGTCCAATTTCCAGCACCGCGTCCACACGGGCTTCGACAACCATGCCAACAAGTTTGTGGGCTTGCCCAAGCAGTGGGCCTCGTTGGTGGGTGATGAGGCCGGGGCCCATTCGCCCCATCGCCCATCGCCCATGGTTGACCCCAGCGCCATCACGCCCATGGATTGGCGTGAAACTCGACCCGGACCCGAGCCTGTTCAGGGTCGGCCCGCCTCCGGACCGCCGGTAGGCAATATCGTGCGGTCCAATTCATTGCGCTCCAGTTCGCCACCGCGACCGGTTCGGCGCGGACCACCCGCCGCCACCCTACCGGTCGTACCGGAAGGACCGGTAAATGGTGGCCCGCCCGCCCTTCGGCCACCGGGTGGATCTCGTCCACCGCCCAATTCAGCTCAATTTGGGCCACTGCGAGTCGGCCAGGATTATCAAGCCTACCCGCCCCCGCCCGGTCCTTCGCCTCACGGTCCACTCCCCCCTCTACAGAAGCCGCAATATCCACCTGGTCGGCATGAAGTCGACGCCGTAGGTCGGGTGGGCGCACCGGCTACGGCCCATACCTACCGCGTCGTGTTGCCGGCCGATCACAGTCGCTCGGTCGGACCCGAAGGCTTTTTGCCTCCCCTTGGACCCCGACCGGGTACGGTGCCGGGTCCCGAAAGTATCATACCCCAAGGCTACGATCCTGAAGCTATTCGCGCCGCCAATTTGAGCCGGGCTGAGGCATTGGCCCAACAGCAAAGAGAGGAACTTATGATACGGAGAAACTCGGCCGCGCATCATTCGCAGTCTTCGCCCGCCTCCTCCTCGTCCAGTGAGCTCCCACCCATGCGTGGGGCCACATACCATCCCCAGCCCAATCCTACGCCCGTCAATGGGTATCCACCTCAACCTAGTCCCCATCGCTATCCCGTCCCACCGTCTGGACCGCCGGGTGGTCCCCCTCAATCTCAAACGGGTTGGGGCGGTCCCCCCGCTTCCTCCCACTCGCAATTTCCCCCACCCCCTCATTTGACCCGTCCCCCTCATCATTCCCACGGTCGACCTCCGGCTCAATCACAAAGTCGCCCTCCACCGCCACCCCTGCCCACGCCTCCCGATCTACCTTCGGAACCCATGCCTCCGCCTCCGCCTCCCCTGGCGAACAATCAACCGGCTCCCCCGCCACCACCTCCAAAGAACCATTCCAGTTCCCCTCTCTCTTCCGTGTCAGCTTCAACCCCTTCTCCGCCTTCCCATACATCCAATAATGTCGTTCACGCTAACGGTGATGGATCCACACCGCCCGTTCCAGCCAGTGGCAGTGGTCCCAGTTTGTCCCACGAGCAATTCCGCGCTGCTTTGCAAATGGTCGTGTCACCTGGCGATCCTCGAGTAGCCCTAAAGAATTTTATCAAAATTGGCGAAGGCTCCACCGGCATTGTTTGCATTGCCTCGGACAGTGATGGTAATCAAGTGGCTGTGAAACGCATGGATTTGCGGAAGCAGCAAAGACGCGAATTGCTCTTCAACGAAGTAGTCATCATGAGAGATTATCATCATCCCAACATTGTCCAAATGCATGACAGCTTTTTGGTGGAAGACGAGCTTTGGGTCGTGATGGAATTCCTCGAGGGTGGGGCCCTTACCGATATCGTGACCCACGCCAGGTAGGACTTGACTTATTCTTATTTCATTGGTTTCATTAATTCTCAACGGATTTCTCGATCGCTTTTTTTTCTTTAAGAATGGACGAAGAACAAATCGCCACAGTATGCAAGCAGTGCCTGAAGGCTTTAGCCTACCTCCATTCCCAGGGCGTCATCCACCGAGATATCAAGTCAGATTCCATTTTGTTGGGAGCAGATGGAAATGTAAGTAACCTTGAAGAGATTATTTATGGATTTAGTTCCCATATCAACGCAATCAACGATGTTTGCAGGTAAAGCTCTCCGATTTTGGGTTCTGTGCCCAAGTGTCTCCCGAGCTGCCCAAGAGAAAGTCTCTTGTGGGGACTCCGTATTGGATGAGTCCAGAAGTGATTTCTCGGTTACCTTATGGACCTGAAGTAGACATATGGTCGTTAGGTAAGTGTTTGATATCTTGAAAACTCAGTGACCATTAGTGCCAATATATTTTGATATCAATTGAATGCTTTCAGGTATCATGGTAATGGAGATGGTCGATGGGGAGCCACCGTTTTTCAACGAGCCTCCATTGCAAGCCATGCGAAGAATTAGAGATATGCCTCCGCCAAAGCTAAAGAATCCTCAAAAGGTAGTTTTTACTCTTAGATGTAATTTCTCGGTCGCCCCTTCTTCATCAAATGATTTTTGTTCCCAGGTCACACCCCGACTTCAGGGTTTCCTTGAGAAAATGCTCGTCCGAGATCCAGCTCAGCGTGCCACCGCCGCCGAGCTGCTTCATCATCCATTCCTTCGTCAATCGGGCCCTTCGGATCTCCTGGTTCCTCTCATGAGGCAGTTCCAAAATTCGCCTACATGATATATAGCCATGTTGGCCAGGAGATGGATTCACAAGGGACCCAATTCACCGTCCAATCATCAACATTCCTGATACACCTCACCTCGGGAACTTAAAGTGAAACCGTCCGTCATAAAGAACGAGTTTGAGTTATTCTCAAGCATTCAGTAAAGCTCACAAACAATACCTGGTCACATTTTGCACCCCCTAACATTCCGTCCAATTTTTGCCTTCTCAACTCTTCCAAAATACCCACAGGGAACGGCGCCCCTCTATTTTTAATCAGAAGAATGTATTTAAGAACATATCAGTAGCAACTTCAAAATGAAAACTTGAAAACAGTACGAACAAACATTGGTTGATGCTACTCACAGAAAACCGTTTGTGTATCGAACAAGTTCAACGCCACCACTCGCTTACAATTCACGATCATTCAAAGCGAAGAATTAAAATTCAATTAAGAATCAAAAAAAAATCTGGTTTTCTTTTCGTCAAATGAGTAAAAAGTCATCAAATCAAAAAGAGTCATATAGAGTCAAAAAGGTTTTGACCGCTTGACGATTTAATTGCTCACTTCCTCGTCGTCGGAGATGGCGTCGATGGTGAATTTCTCGGTGGCATTCAGATCATTGATGAGTCGGCTGAAATGGTTTCTCTTGGCTCTTCTTCGTCGTTGGAGAAAGCAGAGAATGCAGAAGATACTGATGGATATTCCAACCGCGGTAAAGCAGATCAGAGCCACCATTGCCACGAGCTCTTGGCGGTCAAACCTTTCCTGCATGTATGATAGATCCGAATCAATAGCGAGCTCTTGAAATTTGCCAAATGTACATGGTTCCAATAGTCAGTTTGCCAATTTTCCATATTGATCCTTAGTGGTGCCGCAAATGGCGCAGGTTAGTAATTTTTGCCTGGATTTACTAAAATAACTTCTAGCGATTATTGGCCCTAAAGCAAAGGTAAATTTCAAGGAATATCACTCACCAAAAGGGTCTGAAACGAGCTAGACTGCATTTCCGTCCCCTCAATTGTGTCAGAAGTCGTCACATCCTGACCTTTCTCTGTGGAAGAAAGGCCGAGTAATTTCCTTGACCCAGCTTTTGGTTTGACTTCCGAATCATCTTTAGTAAACTCATTTGAAGTTTGGGGTTTCTTGTCATGGTCTTTATTTTCGGTGGATTCTTGCCCAGTCGATGGATCAGGTTGGGGTTTGGCTTTTGTAGTCGAATTTGCGGTTTTGGTGGTCGAATTTGACGATTGGTTTTGGGTGGAATTGGTTTCAAACGGTGTCTCGTTGGTCGTGGATGAATTGAAGTTTGAATTGATTTCCGTCGAAGTGGTATTCGAGATTGTTTCATTTTGGAATTGGTTATTGTCAATTTGGGTACCATTGGTTACAACGGTCACGTTTCCATCATGGGTTCCAAGGTCAGTAGAATTGGCGAAAATCTTCGGCCCACTTGGAAATATTGCGGAACCAAAAAGTATTGCTGTAGCGATGAATGCCGTGGTGGCTAAGATAGTAGTGACAATGCAAAAGCCACGCACACATTGAGCACAAGTTGCCCTCTGGGCTCCGGGAGAAGGACCCAACGCTCGGGCCAAGTCGGAGTTATCCTCATCGTCGTCATCGTCAAAGTTAATCCTCTGGTATCGGAACTCCTTGGGTTTACTTCGTCCCATTTTATCAGCTTCCTAAACGTTCCTTCCCGTGAGTCACCTCTGTTACTTAATAATGAGATGAAAGGTGGAACCTAGGGAGACAACGAGAGAACTGAATATTGTCAACGACTGCAACAAGGAGGCTGTAGGGGGCTCTTCCCTTCCTGTATCAGCTTGTTCGAACAGTGGCAGTAGTCCTATGGTCTCCATTTTGTTGCACAGGTGTTCCAGAAACAGCTTGCTCTCGATCCAGTCATTGAGCTTGTGACGAGCTACAACCTCTGAAGGCCTCTCTGGATCGATATAGTAACGTATCAAAGATGGAATCCCAGGCCATGCAGAACCAGCAGTTAGTTAGCTTTAGAACGCAAATGCTTCTCTCCTGCTCATCAACCTTTTGACGTTGTTAACGATCATATCACAAAATATTTCTGTTAACGTCCTCGGAAATGTACAGCATCTTATTAGATTTTAGCCTTTGCACTTGTCTAAGACCATGGCGTACCTCCACATCAAAAGGCTGGACTTGAAATGATTTTTTTGTGCGACTAAAGAATTTGGGTAGATAAAATGCTTCCCATGGACGATGAAGCATGTTTATGACTAGAAGCGCATTATGATTTTCACCTGACAGAGGTTTGTAGTTTGAGTTGTTGAGAATTATAGACTACGATTGCATTGAAGATTTTTGTTGTGCATGCTTGAAAATAATACCATAAAAACTTCCAAAACAATGTGTACATTTTATAACAAAAGGTGTTTAGACGGTATCCGAATAGCAGTTTATTTTAATTTCAAGTCATCAGTATGACTTGGTGACATTTCAACCACATAATGACGTTGGGGTAAGGAGTCAACAGTAATAAGATTTCCCTCATTGAATTTCAATTTTGAATCGTGATGAGGAATCTCTAGACACCATCTACATAATTTAGATAAACATTGTTATGACAAAGCCATTTTCCGTTTCTTTTCATGTCGAAGGACCAGCCTTTCACTAGCTCAGACTGTTTGATAAATTAACTTTGTTGCTGGTTTTGCATTCAATTTAATATTTTATGGAACAATTGAAGTTAAAAATTATATGCGTTTTTCAAAAATTGAGTAGTATATGAAAAGTTGTCAAGTAGAACAGACTAAAAGAACAAAACATAACTTTGGCCTATAAATGAATACCTACGCAGGTTTTTTTTCCAAATTCGTCCAAAACGCTTTCGGTAAGCAATTTCATTATCAGTATTCTCTAGGAAGACTTTCAATCATTTCCTCCCGGGGGGATAGACTGTCTAGTTCTGAGCAAGCTGCCCAAGCTAGCCCAGGGTTTCCTCCCTCGGGAATGACACATCATCATCCAGGTGTGATCCAAGAAAGCCAAACCTACTCGTAGACCACAACAACACAATCCACCACTCGCATTGCTCATGTCACATGTTTTCCCCTCGATCCATGACCAAGACGCGACAGGCCAAAAAGGCACCACTACCTTAGGTCGGCTTTTGGCCCGTCCTCTCTCGTCTCGTTTCCCCCATGTTGGATGTCCGCTTCTCCACTTCCCGAAGCTCTCGCCAATGCTCCGTTCGAGGGATGGCGAGATTGGAGAGGAACCTGTGAAGCAAGGGCGAATCTTGAAATACCTCTATCTAGCTCTCTTTCGCTCTCTCTCTCTCCCTCTCCCCCTCGTCGAATATCCATGCATGCAGGAACACCTTGAAATCGTCTTCCAAGTTGCTCCTCGCGTCCGTTTGGGGCCACTCCAAGTGGGGAGGGATTTTTCCCCGTGGTAAGAAATTCAAGGGTGAAGAAGGAAGCAGGGTGGGGGTAGTCGACAATACAACAACGACATCCTTCCAGACCAGAACACGTTCATAGAGGAGCGAGTTCGCGGTGGTCGCCGCCTTCGTGGTGATGATTATCATGGTGGTGGTGGTGATGGCGAAGAAACGAGGGAGGATTGGAAGGTGGCGGACAGGGAACAGACTGGGCTTAGGCTGGATGCCCATGGGGAATTGAAAGGAAGGTACGGACTACATACGTACATACATAGAGCGAGAGAGCCATCGGAGACAACCTCGCTTTGCGTACAGACTGAGGATCATGAGGATGATGACGATGGTGATCTTGGGCGAATGTTCTTGTCTCCCGTGGAAAAGATCGCTCCGAGGTGGGGCGAGGTGGAAATCTATGCAGTGTTTCCGCCGCTCCCATACTGAGAGCAACAACCACCACCACTGAGCTTGAGGTCAGGTTCAGTGAAAAAAGTACCACCTTCAAGACAAAACGGGACCACAGTCGATCCGAACGATCCCAACTGAAAGCAGCCCGAGGCGCTTTGGAATCTTGTCCGTTTATTTAAAGTGATTCATCAGTATTCGATTTCCCCATCATGCCCAAGGCACTCCTCTTCAAGTATAAGGAGCGACATCTCATGAGCGCAGGTAAGCACAATTCGTACAATAGGTGTTTCCAAGATTCAAATTGAATCTCAATTGATAGTAAATGTGGATTTGACTTTTTTTTTTAAAGCCTGAACGACACCCACAATAGGGCTTCAAAAGCAAAAGAAAGCCCTCCCTCCGCCAAGAGTTGCAAGGAGAAAGCTCAAGGATTTGACCAACTTGGAAGCGTTCCACTAGGGTTATTTTATCAAAGGCTTCCCAACCCTATCTTAATCAGTGCATCTCGCTTTTTCCGAAACAATTTAGTTGCTTACAAAATGATTAGAACATTGGGATTTGTTAACGGCATCCATCTGTGTGTTTGTAAAATATAAGATTTGCTTTTTTGTGGCTCCTAACTTTTCAGGAAATGAACAAAGAAGGTTTAAGCAGACTGCAAAAATGTTTTTGCTTCCTTCACTCCAGTATTATTTGTTCCTACATCAATTGTTATGGAGTCAAAAAATAGACAGAGTGATCTCATTTTTTTTGCATTTGTGGTGCTAGGGGTGAACCTCGCCCGACCAGTGAAGCTAGCCATCACATCATCCATATATGCTAAACATAGGCAGTTTGCAATTTGGTTCTCCGTCAGCGAGTAGCACTAGTATCTTAAACTTTCCTTGAGACAAGTTGGGCAGGAGAATCGATCGTGGGACTTTTCTCTAGCTAGGACACTGCGCTAACCGCTTTGCAGCGTGATTTGAATATCAAAGTTTAATACGTATAGATGTACCTTGGCTCTCTCCACTGTCACTATCAACTTTATATTGACAATACTCAGTAGCCATTGTTCTACGTAAATGGAAGTTTGATGAGGTTCAAAAACGGAACTTTCTTTCTCCCATACGTCAATATTTCTGATGATGATGATGATGATATCCAACTGTGTTCATTTTGTCATCACCCCTCAAAAATCATTGCTAATTGGGTCGGCTCAAATTTCCGACTTGGACGCGAGAAAAATCGCACCATGCACTCCCATTGCCAATGGGAATGAACGTCCAGCAAAACAAGCAACAGCAGCACTACCCCACGTCAGAATTGCAAGTAATAATAAGCATTTGGGACCATTTGGTCCTGATTATGAATGTGCAACTCTATCCCCAAATCTCGAGCTACAAATTTACGAGCTGGTTTGCACTCCAGTCATGGTACATTGCAATATAGGTATGCATTCCTCGTGTTCGTAGAATGCAAGAATTTGATCCGTGCCATTCAGTTTGATGGCCAGCCACATGGGCGGGCATTGAGGCGCATCATGAGTCGCGACCTCCAACGATTCCCAAAGTAAAGCATACTTAACTGAACTTCAGCGCAATATCTCATTCATCATGTCTCACGGGGAGTTTTCTTTAACTCAGATCATAAAAAAGTGTTCCAGATTTCCTCTCCGTCCATCCGTTCATTCGTTCGTTCGTTCCTACGTTCGTCTGTCCGTCTGCCTTGATGTTTTTTTTCTTTTTGTGGATTGCGTCTGCCACTCCATATCTCAAGTCTTTTTTTCTCCCAGCACATCACACGTTACTAACAAGATTACTAATGAACTTGGGTGTGCTCGAGATTGTCTCCGGGTATTTCGAGGGTGGATATCCCTCATTATAAAAAGCAGACGAGTGAGGCGCTTGTACTTTTTGATGATGATGACATGGTGGACACTAATGAATGTTTTGAGATGATGAACTAACTGGTTCAAGATTATCTTTGATGAGGAAAAAAAGGAGGTTTCTAGCTGCCATCTCTTCAGCATGAGGCGAATGTATGAATCAGGATGAAGTTGGAATGAAATCGGAGAACACGACGGAAAAGATGATTTGTTCGAGGAATGAACGTGCGACCAAAGAAAATCTCGAGACCCATGTGTTGACAGATCCTGACTAGCAGGAACGAGCTGAGTGGACTGAGAAATCTCCCTAGGGTAGTGGCGGACACAGAGCTAGAGCATCCTGGAAGTAAAGCAAACATGACATAGTTTCACAATTAATGAATGTCTGAACAGTAGGTACGGACAAACAACTGCTCCTTGGAGAACCCCATTCATCGGTCCCTCATTTACAGATCTGGCTAAGGTGAGCGAGCCGCTGAATAAGCCATCCCCAACGTTGGACAATAATGCCAATTCCAACAACTCGTTGCAAATGTTTGCTGAAATTGTGACTCGGCTCAGTCAGAAGCAAACCAATATTGGGCAGTTCCTCTCGGCTTTGATGGTCCAAAATTATGCAGCTGCCGCTGCTACTGCCGTTTCTCACCAAAGTCCACCCTTGGGTGTTGTTCCGGAATCATTTCCTCTGGTTTGCTCATCCATGGACTCACTCTCTGTGTCATCCTCACCGCCGTTGTCTGAGATTGGTTTATCGCCCTCAAAAAGTCATCACGCATCTCCCCATCATTTCAAGCCCAGGCTCTCTAATTCCATGGGAGTCTTGGACCTTCAGACCCGATCGATTCTGGGCGGGAGGTTTGGTCCGGAGCAAACCGTGCCAGAGGATCTCCGAGTGGTTTCCAGGAAATTGGATTTCACGCCTCAAAGTGAAGGCGACGAGACAGCGTCGGTCAGTGGTACCAGTAGCGTTAGTGGGGGGCAATTGGAAATCGTGGACGGCAATAAGTCGTATGGCTGTCGAGATTGTGGGAAATCTTACAGTACTTCCAGCAATTTGGCTCGCCATCGTCAAACTCACCGGTGAGCTTAACGCTTCCTCCAACAATCCCAGGCAAAATAATACACGCTTTTGTTTGATTTCGATTCAGGTCTCTCCAGGATAAAAAGGCTCGGAAATGTCCCCATTGTGACAAGACGTACGTGTCTATGCCAGCCTTTTCCATGCATTTACGCACACACAACCAAGGCTGTCGGTGTGATTTCTGCGGCAAAACTTTTTCTCGACCTTGGTTGCTTCAAGGACACATTCGCACTCATACAGGTAAGATATTGAGAAATCGCCTCCTTCTATTTGTTAGCCAACACTTGAATGATATGTTCCTTTTTTAGGTGAGAAGCCATTCTCGTGTCATATTTGCGAAAAGGCCTTCGCCGACAAGTCCAATTTGAGGGCCCATGTTCAAACGCACTCCAACGCCAAGCCCTTCGTGTGCCAACGATGCGACAAAGCGTTTGCCCTCAAGTCCTACTTGTATAAACATGAGGAATCTTCGTGCATGAGGGCCTTTAGACATGTCTTAAAAGAGACGAGGAAGAGGGCACGGGAACAACCCTTTAACGGCAATGAAACATCGCACCCGGACTATCAGGATGGCGACTCAAGCCATTCACCTGCTCCCAACGCATTTACTATTTAACCCACGGATCAATGCCAAACTCAGACAATTACTTGGAACTCCTTATACCATTGCCATTGTAAATGTCCATGAACTCTGATTGTACTATATTTTTGTAGCTATCTAATTTCTACCATGTAAAGAAACCATTTATTTTTTGTGCTGAATCTCCAGGTGCTATCTATTACTGACACACTTATCCCTGCCTCAAAACTGAGGCTGAAATGTGTTCCAATAAAAGTCAAATAATTGCCAAAGAAACAACTCTCGTCATGACTTTCACCTTGAACCTTGGCATTTGGATTGATGGCCAAGCTAGGCCGAGTGAGTCGAAATCCCAGTCTGCTTTCCTTCTCTGGAATGTTTTTGGACAGGAATTTAAAAGACCCAATCCACTACCCGCATGGTGATCATGAGCTGCAGGAAGAGGTCCTAACACCAGGTGCCAGAGTACTTGGAACATGTCTCTCCACCCCTCGCCCCGTCACCTTGAACAAGATCATTGTACACATCCATTGTCTAAGAGTATTTGGACAAGGCTGCCATTGAATTCTTGCACGAGCCAGCTCAAATTCCATTCCTGATCCAAACCTGACTTAGGTTAGGTGTGTGGACAGGGTGCTCGCAAACATGGAAAAGACAGCAGAGCAGAGTGATCTCCGACCGAAAGAGGATAGACCTTATGACTTCACCCTGTTCCTATTTTCGTTTGGACCGCATCTGAATGGACGATGATGCTGCGAGCGTTGAGAGCTCTTCTTCTTTTGCTTCTGCCATTCGATTTTGTAGTTCCGTTGTCTGTGATGTTCCCCCAAGTGAGTTTGCAAGATCCAATTTCAAGGGGTAACGAAGACTGGCGAACCCAGAACATTTTGGGGCATTTGGCAGCATCCCCCTACCGAAAAGAAGACTACTGAGTGTGGATGAAGACTACCTTCATGGGAAGCAGGTGTACTCACCAGAATCTCGCACCACGGTAACTCTTGGTGGTGTTAGACAACAGACACCATACTCTCTGTGAGGCGAAACGCTGTAGTTTAAGGTCTACATAATGAGAAGCTCAGGCAATAACCAATTCATTTACTTCGATTTCATCTTGAACTCTAGTCAACCCCCTCAACTAGTTAATGGGCTTGTGTGGGTTTGAAGTCATTGGTTTGAAATCATTGGTGTGTGGCTTTACTTCCTGCAGGCCTCTGCAATGAAGAACCTACCCACTTACTAGAAAATAATCGATGATGATTCTTTCTGGTACCTTCGACAATACTCAGTTCCTGAATCCTTGATTAACTATACATTTTGCCTCAAGCAACGGGCTCGTTTCTAATCTCATTGTTTTTTCTTGTGTATTTCAAGTTGTATGTAGATAGACCATGCGACGCTCCGACCGTGTTCATCGAGGTTGCTTGCCATTACACGAAGATTCCTCATGTTTACAAAGGTAAGACTTCAAAGCGAACGTTTTCCCGCATGTTTCGCAAATGAAAGGTTTCTTGGTCGAGTGTGTTTGAGTATGGGCTCGGAGGTTGGATTTGTCGGCAAAGGCTTTATGGCACACATCACATTGGTACGGTCTCTCGCCTAGGGTTGAAAATGGGTGTAAAATAGAAATACTCTATGATTTTATATTCAAAAACCCTACCTGTGTGCGTTCGAATATGGCCTTGCAAGAGCCAAGGCCTTGAGAATGACTTTCCACAAAGATGACATTTACACATTTGATTATGGGTTCTAAGATGCATGGCATAAGCTGGCATTGACACGTACACTTTGTGGCAATGCGGACATTTCTTCGCTTTCTTGTCAGACAAGGACCTTTGGCCATAATTTAGAAGATAAATTAAACATAAAAGAACATAAGATTTCATTCTTTCGGGGAATTCCAATGATTTTGCCCAATACCTGTGAGTTTGTTTATGCCTGGCCAGATTGCTTGATGTGCTGTACTTTTTCCCACAATCTGAGCAAACAAATTCCCCGCCCACAACCGGTGGATTCGATTTGGAACTTGAACGCCTCACTTTTCCCACTTTGGCTAGATCAAGCACTTTGTGGTCGCCGTCCGGGTTATCTTTTGTACATATAATGATGTGACTGGCGTTTTCAGGTACAACGATCTTCATCGTACGAGTGGTGGGGGGATTGGCTTGTTTGATTCGCACTTCTTGGATTTTAGCCGCCAGAATGTCGTCTTCTAATTTGCCCTCCTCGGCCAAACTGACCTCCGCCAATTGGTTCAGATTAAAGAGATCGTTGTTGTTGTTGTTGTTGTTGTTTGTGTTGATTTCGGCAGTTTCGTCTTTAACATCGACCAACAAGTCGATATAGTCATGGTCTGCTCGAACCATATCTAAAGCCTCTCCATCCTAGAAGTTCACACATTAGGATTCATGCACGTCATAAGTTTATCTATGGATCGAGATTCATGACCATACTTTAGATTCACTGGTGGAAACCGTTATTTTGTCAGTGGGTTCGTGGCCTGATTCTGTTCCACCTTTGGAAGAAGCAACAGCTGGGTCCAATGCCATGGTATCAATTTTACGAGATTCATCCTCCTTGAGTTCGTTTTGCGCCCCATTTGTATCAAAGTCACCATCTTTGGTTACAGCTCCGCTGACGTTCTCGTCTGCTTCAGTCTTCAAATCCTGAGTAGTTTTGGTTGATCCTACGGCATTAATCTTCTCCAAGGGCTTATTTGGCTTACTTCTCGACTTGATGGTGGAATACGAGGAGGCGCTACCGGGATCATCTTGGCGTCCTGGAACAGGTGATGGAGTTTAAGAACATGGCATCTCGGAGAAGTGGAAGCGATAGTTCTGTACAGCATAGTATAGTATGTGGTATGAACCCTAATAGTGAGTGGGTGAGTGCCACTAGCTACCACGAGCTCAGCATGGATAGATGAGTGATACTTGAGAAGGAGCAAATGTCGTTGACAAGCCTGCTTTTTATCACTTCATTTCAGTCCAATGGAACATGTATATCTATCTTGAGAGTGCATATGGCTATATCCATTCTGTATACAAAGCTATGAATAAGGTCCGTCCGGGCGGTTTGCTGCAGATTCGATCATTGTATGGGTTACGTTAAGTGGACCTTCCTTATCCCTATCAGCTAGCTATGGTGGAATAGCTCCTTGTACTTTTGCTGTCAGACCCGCCTCAACGTGGCTCTTCCCTATGGGTTGCAGACACATTCCATTACTCAGGGGTCGAGGATTGAAATTTCGCATTTGTTTACCATATCCCTCTCGCTGCGGATATGGATCGAGCATCTACAGTATGTTCCGTATGTAAGTATGTTTGTATGTATGCTTGGTGAGCGAGTGACTGAAATCTCGAACTAACTGAAGGACTGGGAACGAATGGGAGTGAGATTCAGGGGGATTTCAGGGTGAGCGACTTGAACCCAAAAATCTGCTTCCCTCGTTGCGGTAATTCAATCAGCGAAGACAGCCATACCTTCGTCGTACGTACGCTTAGAACGCACAAACAGAATGCCCATGGAGGGATGGGGATGGAAGTGGGTTTACTGGCAAGAAGCTAACAAGTCCACCCATTCCTCGCAACAGGATGCCGTGCTATTTCGGGATAAACAATCTAAATCAGCTCATCTTATACGGAGAGCCAGGTACAAAATGGCTCTAAGCTTCTTGGAGCATCACTAACTACTACCTCAAACATATGCATCGTTCCTCTCAAAGAAACGATCTTACCCAGATGACCAGGGATAACAGTACCTCTGCCTCTTTGTGGCCTTTTCCGCTTGATCCCAGACAATCTTGATGACTTGTGCATAGGAGGTTTCGCATCTTTGTTGTCTCCCGTAGATGCGGCGAGCAATGCATTCCCATTGTTATTTCCATCGCCAATTGTCTGGAGCTTTTGTTCTCCCGAGCAATAATCTCTGGTAATGAGGAAACTTCTTGGCATCTTCCTGCTGGAGATACTGGTACTCCTGGTGCTTGTGGAGCTCCTCGCGTTTCTCTCAGCCGTGGACCTCGATCCGCCTTGTTCGTTCCGTTTCGCTTAGGTGAGCAATTCGTCGTCGCCGTCGCCGTCTTTGTCGTGATGTTGGTCTATCAACACGGCTCATACGCAGGGTACTCTGTGTCTCCCTTCGGCTCGTTCGTTATGGCTAGGGATCCATCGATCTGATCCCGACAAACTCAAAAGCATATAGAATAAGTGGGTGGTGGCTAGATAGCTGGATGAGTGAATGGATGGAAAAAGGAAGATGATTTCCCCCCTCAAGACACTCTTGGGCCAGAAGATGCCGTTGATGAGGGTGATGATCAACGAGAGCTTGCCGAAGGTAAGGAGCAGCTGCAACTGAAAGAAAGAATCTCATTCATGAGCTACTTTGGCATAGAGTACATACTATATAGGGAAGGGGGAAAATTGTTGATGCACAGATGCTCTTTAACAACTACCATGACTTTGGCTCGCTCAGGATCCAGATGGATGAAATCGTACATTAAAAGTCGGTCGTTCGGTCGGTGGTGGTGGTCTGGGACAAGGTCCTCGACATGAAGATCCTGATTTGTGAGGTAACTTAAGGCGTTAAACCATTAAGGAATTTATGTTGGGAATGGAATGTGGATTCGTACAAGACGGAGCACAAGAGTGAGGGTGAAACAGAGCAAAAAAGACCTGAAGAGGGAGGTGACACTGATTGCCAAATGACATTAGTTGGCAAAGCTGGCTCAAGAGGCAGGAAATCCAAACCAGATGCCTTACACTCCTCTCGTTAGTTACCATGAAAATTGTTGGAATCAGAAATGGTGTGTCTATGTGTGAGTGTTAAGGTACAAATGACGAATCTTACCTTCAGAATGTTCAAGTTCCACACACGTCTATTACAGAATATATGTAGATCTAGGCTTGAGCTTACTTCTTTTAGAAAGTCATCTGTTGCTGAAAATCAAGCCACAGGTGAGCCACACTCTCGCCCAGGAAGCCCCCATTTCTCCCAACAGACCTGCACATTAAACCTAAAAGAAGCATCCTCGTACTGCACGGTCCGAGTGAGCGAGACCCCGAAAAATTGGGTGCTTTGCCAGAAGAGAAAGTTCTCAGAATCGTCATCCGCATATGATACTACCCAAAACTCATCCTTCATACTGTTGGGGTCGTCATTGAAGGTATCTAGCCTTACAGGGGCAACATGGTGCATGGACAAATGTCAATGCAAGTTCGTCGTCATTCATATGAAGGTGATTCAAATGAGTTATCACTCTAAACATTAGATGGTAAGTCCACTAATTTTTGAAGATATCCCTCGAGAAAAACTAAATTACAGCCTGGTCTCGGTCAAAAAGAAGGATTCCCCGGGAAAACGAAATCGAAGTTCCAGAAGCTCGGCCAATTTGTCGCTTCTCTTCGCCTGATTCTCTTTCCCAATTCATCCACCTACATACAGTATAGTCCTGCAAGCTAGGCTCAGCAAGTATGTACGTACATATAAGCTAGTAGTAGTAGTAGGGGTGGTGGACTACCGGTAGTCGCTACTCTGTGAAGTAGAGAAGAGAGGTGAACTGTCACCTTTCACTTCCACCTGATTTCCGTGGAGGGTTGGCTATTTTTAAACTTGGGAAATGTTTTTCAATGGAAATCCAAGATGTCTCTTGTCTTCCCTTGCACCGAGAAACAATACACGATGGATGATTGTTACCAACAACGTCTTTCATAGTTATGCACTTGGGAGTATTAGTTCGAACCCGCGGGAAGACAGATATGGTACCAGGTTCCCCACGAATGAAGTGCTCGAGCATGTGTGAGATCACGAGAACTTGTAATTGACCTCGGGGGATTGAAAGAGTTGACCCTGTCCTCGTCCTTCCTGCTTCGACCCGAAATGTCTCACACCACCGATCCATCTATCCATCCATCCCGCCATCCAATGCTCTGACGGGTCCTCTTGGAATACTAAAATGGCAAGCCAGTCATTCGTCATTGAGAGGCGAGTTTTCCGTCCATTTGAGTTGTTCTACATATGAGTATCATTCAAAAGCAAGAAAACCTCAACTCACCTAGGGTGTAACATCACATATGGAGTGCTTCGTATAGAAGCTGCTTTTGACAAAAATCATTCGAGTTTGAAAATTGTCTGGCGGTATCTCACATCATCTACGTACAGTATTCTGTGGCTGTGACTGGTGAGGCAAATCACATCGTGGAACGAGAGAGTGATGCTTGATCTTGGCTCCTTTGACATGTCGCTCAGACCCATTTTTTCTCGATGCAAGTACCAAGCAAGCTCCAACTATGTACGTACAGAATAGCAGTATGCAGACACGAGTAGTGAAGGTTAGGCCACAGAACAAATCAGATTAGTGGAGGGGGAGGCCAGGCTGTCAGACGACAGGAAATTATTCTCTCCTTGCTTGAATTCGTAGCATGATAGGTTCCAGAATTCAGGAACACCTACAACGGGTAGCAAAAAGCTCCATAGACACAACGGTCTTCCTAAACCTTCACATGGATTCAGACGAAACACTGTTCATTAGTTACTCATATTGTTTGGTGTCCAGAAGATGGAAATCATGACCCATTTCTGACCATAATTGGCCATACCTCGCCAGAGTGGCGAGAAACTTTTTTTGGAATGTTAGGGATGTGGGAGTGATGACCATAATTGGAACCTGGGGATTGCATAAGAATGTGGCTCAAAAGCAGTCCAGAAGTCGACGACCAAAAGACAGATGTTCAAGGAACATGTGCATAAGTTACTGGTATATACACTATTTATATACTATATAAAGAGTACCTAACTTGTTTGAACACTTGACACGAGGGAAGAAATTTTTCGTCGCAAAAAATTGTTTTGAATGGACAAAAAAATCACTGGAATCATGCCCATATATTGATATATCATTTTCATTCTAGTCTCTTGTACTGGATTTTGTCTCGCCCTCGGATTCTTGAAGGTCCTTATCTTGGTAGGTGTATTTGGGCAAAGTGCTGGACATTTCGTAAGCATCCTCATGCTCCGGGATTTGCGGGGGCGCTTGAGGTAAGGGCCCGTAGAGTTCATTGGTTGAGACATCTTTGACATTCGACTTTGACAATTGACGTTGCAGATTGGATCCTCTATTCTGAGCCTCTTCATTTATGTAGGGCTGGTCCTCTTGGTGGAGTTCCGCTATCAAATCCAAAATCCGCTTGTAAGCAAAGAATTCCACATTTCGTCCCAACAAGTAGATAAAGAGGAATTTGCCGAACTCCATGTTTTCAATCTTCTTTTGCAGATTTTCGTTGGAAGTAATATGTCGTTTGATCTGCAACGTATGTAACAAGACAGCAACGCTCAGATGAGGGTTGAAATGATATACGCGTATCTATGAATTATGAATGATTATAAAAACAAAACCTAAAACGCACCTTGGTCGAAAGAACAGCCCGCATGAGGAAGTAACTTCTAATGCTGGAACTCTTGAAGACCATGAGCAAGATCAGAATAAGGTTGAGTCCGCAAATAAAGCCCAGAATGGTGTACCAAAACCATAAGAACACAAATATCTTTTCCGAGATGATGTTAGGTGCCAGGACGCATAAAAAGCTATCCTCTGTGAGATCACCGGCTGAGCCAAACGTTTGGAACAAGCACCGAGTCAAACGAGGAAATGTCTGGTACAAGACCATGGAACTACTTTCACTGGAATCGAAAACGGCCTTAACCCACCGATAACCCAAATCGTTGAACTCCCCATCCAAGAAGGAATTGTTAAAAATGACCGAAAAGGCCAGGACCAATACATTCAGGAACTGAAAATTAACGACTCTGACTAATGATAGGGTCGATTTTTGCAAAATCAAGCGAGGCTGATTTTACCTGGGCGAGAACGTAAGCCCAGCCATAAATGGTATGACCGGCATTTTTCATGTTAATGTATTGAACCACATTGTTCGCCACGTTTCGAACCTTTTCCTTGTCGGTCGCACCTTGAGTGCTCCCCATGCGAATTCCCTCAGAAACTGCCGATAACTTGCCCTGTTCAAAATGTTTCCACAAAATAATGGGCAAGAAGTAGAGACACCCCTGCAAAGTCAAAGTGAGGTTGCGAGAGTATCCTTCTGTTTATATCGAAGATATGCGAGTGCTAGGATTGCACTAATTTGATAATACTAAATAGAAAACTTCTGCTTTAAATGAAACCATTGTGTTACAGGATATAGGTGAAAGGGAATATGAATTCGACAAGAAATTTTGAATTTTATTTGGCAAGATGAATTTTGTGCCTCAAATGCTCAATCCACAGCATAATCCATAAGGGATGAAATATCTGGGGCGTGAATAAAGCAAATAATACTTTGTAGAACTTGATACCCAGCGTGAAGTGATTTGACGAAGACAAAACCGGATGAGAATGAGATAAAGAGCATGAAATAAAAAATGCCAAGTAAAGGCTTAATCAGGGATTAATGCAAATGCGGATAAGGTCGAGGTTTTATGAGGTTTCTCTATAATTGTACAGAAGGAAACGAGGAAGATAAAGTACTTTCAAAATTGATTCATCGGAAATGGGTTTGCATTAATATTTGACGAAATGGAAGGTCCACAAATGGCTTGGTAATATCTTGCATTTGCCTTTGCTCAATCAGAGCAACACTACTTGGTGTATGAAATAGGAATTAAAGTATTTGGAGAAGATGAAAAAATTCGATGGACAAAACAAAATGGGGCACAAATACTGCCTTGTTAAATTGTATGTAGTTCTTAAAGCAAGATTTTTCGTAATAATAATTTGATCTTACCAATGTGTACTTGAGGCTTTAAATGATATACCTTTATCAAAGCAATATATGTACTAACAAAAAGGTTATAGCAAGTTAACTAGTAATGGCTAGTTTCTTGCCTTTAAAAGGGTAAACATGTATTTGAGATGAAATTTGATATCGCATCTAAATGCACCGTGGATGCAGCTAATTACCTTTTACAATATACCTGAATGTGCAAAGTTTAAAACGTCAAATGCTACAACAGTTATTCGCTTCGGTTGCATTTATCTCTCAAAATATTGAGTTAGAAACCCATTGCCCATGAAGTCTTTTTATGAATCAATAGCCAGCCCAAATTTGGAGCATGGTTTTCTTATTAGAGCTAATGAGAAAATTAGAGCATGGACTACTAGAATTTTCTTGGACTTCAGCAAGCTTCCCTCAAAAACAGCCCACTTTCAGTGGGATAATTGTGAGTCCTTTTTGATACTATATGAATAAAATAGAAAAATAGACTGTGGCAATTTAAGGCCAATCACTTCTATGGAAATTACTTGTGAGTTGTTTGTTTTAAAGTTGTATCGTAAAGAGCTTGTGTAATTGACCCAGAGTGGACAGATAATTCGAAACTTACATAGTAATTGCTATATAACTTTGACCATCTGAATTCCCGATTTATGTTCAGGACTGCCTTAGAGCGCCCAACTCAAACTCATTATCAGAACAAATGTTTTATCAAATATAATGAATATGACTTGGACTATTTCTTAAATAATAATCCTAATTTACGTCTGGTCAGATCCACCAACTCTACGTCATTGATGGCTCAGACACCAAATTAAGATACAGATGAGTAAGAAATGTTGTCTTTCAATCAACTACTACTGATTAGAATTATGTATCTTCCCTGTGTTTAGATGAACTCCTCAAAACTAAAACCAAAAGAAAGTATCTACCTGTAATAACAAAACATAGGGAACCCACTGGTAGTAGCTATGCGTTTTAATGCATTCTTTCCCATCGCTCGTGAACCAACTATCATCTCTCCTTTGGCACGACTCGTCTCCATACATGACACCTTTGCCCAAGCCTCTGAAATGAAGACAATATTTGTCGATCCTTCGAGGGCTGGTCTTGAATCACCATGTACAAGAATTATTGGGATTTCCTACAAACCTACCGTTTGTCATTAGAGTTGGCCACCAGATGAGTGCCGGAAACCCAACAATACTGATCGACTGCTTGATGATTCTTACCCCCATGACAGCTTATGTTGTTTCCTGTGGACAAAGGCCAAAGAAGATATTTAAGGGGGTTGTGAAACTAGGTGGCGTTGAATTGAAGGAGCGACTTACCCACCAACTCCTGAACACCGACCAAAGCGGTGCATAAGAATAAAACCCCGCCGGTGAAGCCGTAGAAAAGCCTGAATGGAAAGTCGTCAATAATGGCTTGACCCTTTTCACGAGACTTGAAAAATCCCGATAATCCCAAGATCACACCAAACAGCATGGTAAGGCTTGTTGTGTCAAACAGCAAATGGTGATAAAGAAGTCAAGCAAAGTTTTGGCCATCTGTTATCAAAATGACGGCACTTCCGGACTTTTTCCGGCGTTTCGGGAAATTTTCAAGACAAAGAGCCGCCGAAACAGAAGCGTTCCATCAACCTGTTCAACGCTCTTCGTTAGCTTTAATCTGCGCTATTCCTCTTCGTCAGGGGACTAGTGGATCAATACGTAGGCTAATATTGCCCATGAATGCTAATGCCAGTCCATATTTTATACAATACGTCAACGAACGCCATCTTGCTGGCTTCGTCATAGGAACAGCTCTCTACTCTACGTATGTGTGTACTGCAATGGATGCGCCCCATGGCTGGTCCGGACCTGCGTGTGTGCATGAATGGAAAGGGAGTGGTAGATGGTCGATGAGGACTGGAAGAGCCCTACTAGTGCCACTAGGGCCGGATGGAAATGATAATAAAAACTCCTGCACCTAAATAAGAGCACCATTTTTTGTCCCACGCCTGTCCATTCAAAGTACCCTCGAGCTTCAACACTCGCCAATAGCGAATAATGAGGTACAGTAATCTGGCAGCTAACTAACACAACGGAGAACAGGACAGGATGATGCAGGGGACCTTTTTGTCAGATCCTTACCAACCATTGCGTTACATAATCAAGTTTTCTTTTACTTGTCTACCGAAGGGAGGCCAATTTTGAACTCATTGCGATTCGGGACAGACACTTATTTGTAGAGGATGGCGACTTGGCCAGATATATTGGGGAACAAACTGGCGACACCATCTGTCTGTCTTATAAATCTTTGTGGACTGTCTTTGTCCCCTTTTAATTGATTCTCATCAATTTCCCAGGATCAAAGAGTGCAGAGGAACAGTGGGAATGTGAGCCTTGGACTACATTTCAAACTCAATTGTCTCTTTGCCATTCATTCATTGAGTCAAAGCATGCATGTGTGTTGTTGCATTGAATTGCAGTGGGAGGGTCCATAAATCCCTCTCAGACAGCCGTAGTTTCATCGCCACTCTTACGCTCAAGATCGCTTGACAGAGAAACGTCCCGGTCCACGGCGACCATTTCCCATCTCCCATTGGCCATGCGGCGAGGACGTTCTCTGCACTTTGCCAGCCTTTCGGTCGGCTTACAGCAAATGTTAATATGTCACATATGCCATGCGTGCCATGCGTTGGCCAAGCCAAAAGCAATTTTTCATTTCCACTCATCTAATTACCCACAATACACATCCATTGGACAACCATTGAACATTGAAACAATGGCCAAATCCACATGAATCAAATACAGAGCCCATAAATCTGGGATCTGTCACCATTGGCGCGTTGGGCCAAAAGCAAAAATCTGGGAAAGCCTCTGTTCCATCCTCCCTCGGTCCTTGTTCTAACAAGATTGAACTGAATTGCATAAGTAAAAAAAACATTCACAATAGGTATAAGTCAAGTCTTGCTAGGAATTTGATATTCTCCTCGAAGAGTTCAGGGTAATCGCACTTGGCTTGAAATGAGCTCATTAGAATGCCTAGCAGACTGATAGTCTTTTCATGTTGCTACGATCTTCTCGGAGCGGCTGAGAGTCCTTGGCTAATTCAATGTGATATGATGAGCACTAAGTCACGAATTCTATGGCTCGGAATGATCTCATTTGTCTCAGATGACTTTCCTGTCTATGGCCTACACGCTATCATTTCCAGACAAACGAGCATTACGTTTCCATGAACATGACATAGGCATGAGATGAACCAATTTCTCCGATCACAATTCACAACGGCTGACCAACGGTCCAATGGAAAAAGGATTTATTTGTCTTTTTCCTCGGTTCCACTCTGTTCCTTCGCATTTGGACCGTATGAAAAGCGGGGTCGGTCTCCAAACTAGAAGGAGTCTTTGGTTGGTTCTTTCGAAGGGTAGATCGGCCAACTGTCCGCAACGCAAAATCGAAAGTGGAGTGCAGAGATTTGTCGGAGCACCAACTTATTATTACACATACATTTTGGCACGAACAATGGGTGGGTGTTGCGAGTTTGGACGCCTTTCATCCGGACTCTCCAACAAAACAAACAAAATGGAGAGCACCATGGCGATATCACACTATTGGTTTGTGTTAGGGCGCCAGAGGAGGTGGTGGATCAAGCCAGAGCAAGTGGTGATTTAGGGCCATAACAATAAGCTCAAACTAACAGTCGACCCCTGGCCACACCGGGTTTGAAAAGGGTTAGCTTCCAACAATGGATATTGGCTGGACAATACCAATACGAGGAAACAATTGACCCCTCGTATTGACGTCTCAATCATACAGGCGCGAAGATTGAGGAGGAACAATGGGATGCCACACATCTTTGTTTTCTCCAACGATTGACCGAAACATCTCTCTGCATGCAAAATAATGAATAGTAAACAAGGCACGCTGTTAAAGAGAGTCTCACATCTTATTCTCGGCTTCTCAGATAACAAAAGTCGATACTACCGAGATATTGACAAAATTAGAATGTTAATTCCTAGTTGATAAGGGATTGTTCTGCACTCGTGCCGAAATATGGCAGCATTGAAGCAGATTTAGAGGAAAATCTGTTAATCTGTGCGAGTTTTAATGGAATTAAACGCATTTCTTCCACCGCTTGAGCGGGGACTTGACTCAATGAAACCATGGTTTGAATGTGCGGACAACGCCTCCGCAGATTAGGCTCTGTTCTCTCGCAATTAATCCGTCAAATATTGCGACAGAAAATCAAAATTCATTCTCATGCGAGGATGCCGACTAACCCCGGATTAGGAACAGCCATTACGTCCTGTGCTTACATTAAGGGCTGAGCATGCATACTATAATCGTGAAATAAGAACACGGAGATGTGTTTCTGAGGGACCAAAGTAAATATGCAAATTATTTGAGATAGCACCCCATCTAATGGATGTAATAAGCTTTGGTGAACAGGCTGCATTACGCGCTCTAACGTGAGTGAAATCATAGAGCTCTCTCTCTCTCTCTCTGTTCGTTTTGGTCCCAAGTGACCATTGGATTCATTCCATCTTTTGTGAGCAGGTGGAAATTTATGTCTACCCAACTCATGACAGGGACCAAAAAAAGGGAAGCGTGTATGTAGTAGAAGAACGGAGCTTCGGCGGTTTTTTGAACGACGTTCGATGGGATGCCACCGAGTCGACATGAGATCAAGATGACTGCACAGTATGGATGGATTTAAAGCGAATTCGCCGAGATGCACTTGGATATCTATCTATCTCTCTATTGTATCAGTCCCCTCTTTCATTCTCTATTGATCTGGATCATTATGAGATATGATGTTCACTCGCGTCACAAGGATAGATTGATTATAAGCCATCTAACCAGAAGAGGAGTCCGATGTCGGTCGGGATGATCACCAAATGGCGACGCACATTGATCATTGGCACCGAAAATTGATCAATTGCCTTGATTCGACCGCGTTGGATCAACCATGTTCACTTGTTAACACGAAACCTGAATGCCGGGAAGGAAAATGGATTATGATTGTCGGACAACCATCGGCAATAAATTGCTGTCCAAGGCACAAAAAGACATGTGTTTATGTACAGTATGTATTGTATAAGCGAGTAAATAATAAGTAACTGGTGCGTTGGTCGAAGTGTGTTCATTAAATTTCGAATCGCAAAATTTGAGGAGATTTATGATCTAACGTGCTCGGGACGGGCAGAAAGTGTGACCAGGTCATATTTCATAAACGCTTTTCACTTTGATCCCAATCCATTGAACCTTGGCCTGGATGCACCCCAAGTAAGTAGCACCACCATGATTTATGATGTTGGAATAGAAAAGGCCACTCACGAGGATTGGGATGAGCAGGAATGGTACGATGCACCTTGCCCTCTACCCACTACTACTGATCATGGTCATGCTGCTCATACACGAAGAGAACCGCTCCTTCATGGCAAGAGGAGTATACGTATATACGTACACTCCATCAAGGGGAGCTACTACGTCCATCCAATGTTAATAAAATCAAGTGCGGATTGAGTTCGGGGATTCAGAGGCACAAGATAACGGGGAATTTGGGATGACTAGGCGAGTCCGTCGACACCCTTCAGTGGTTTTCTATTGGATCGAATGATGTTGACCCTTCTCTCTTGTCAAGTAATCTATTCTTGAGGACCTTTGGCGCATATTGCGTATGAGTTTTGTAGTCAATCGAATATCCGCATAAAACTCAAGCCCCTCCCACCTATCTAATTGAGATGCAGGCGTCTCGGAACTCGACTTATTTCTGTTGGTTTATCATGATCCTTTGATCTGTTAATGGAACATCAAAGACAAGCTCATGAAAAAAGCCCTAGAAGTTAAATTGGGTCTCCCTAGGTAAAGGAAAGGCATTATATCTCACATTTATCCCTACCCAACTGTCTATGTAATATCTGTGATTCCCCTATTTCACTTTTTTCATGTGCCCTGAACCAACTCTAGTCATTTGTGTTGTGATATCATAATTTAGTCAACTAGTTTATCATTCTGGACCATTTCATTCCCTTATTCTTGTGTCCATTTTTGCATAGGTTGATTATTAATATAGTTTTGTATATATTACTCTCTGACATGACCAAGAGAATCAATAAAGGTTATTAATATTATTATTATTATTATATCAACACAAATGGGAACGATACTAGTTTTGAAAAGATCTAAAGAGTTGGCCTTTTTTCCAAATGGGCGCTTGTCACTATGTAGCACTCTAACATAACCATGATATATTCGTTGGGACTTGAGGGTCGCTTCCTTTTGAATTCATATCCACTTGTACGGGAATGAATGGATCAGACTTGAACCTCGAACGTCGATTATTCAAGCAGGTCCCTTGAGAGCAGAACAGACGAGAGGGCCATACTTATTTCATTGTTACAAGTACATCCCCTTTTGGACGGGATTGTCATCCGCTTTCATAAAAATGTTTCCAATCTGATGGGAGCTAATCAAGGTATTGTATTGAAAAAAACATGGGGAAACTAAAAAAATGAGGAAACTGATCAATACAAGAACAAATCCTCGTGCTCTCCCCTCCGATTCACTGCTGACTTGCCGACGACGGTTTGGCCTGGTTCTTCCAATGGGAGAAATTGGGGAAATTTCCAGATGGTTAGTCAATCGTCAGTGCGTTTACGCCGTAGAGTACTTACTGCTTGCTGAACAGCTCGACAGCTTTGATGCACACTCATGTATGAACAGTACGGACAGCACACAGACCCCGCGGTATGCATGGAGTATTTGATGTTTGAAAGGGCTGCAGCAAAGTGGACCGCCCTAATTCTGGCTAGTTAGTTGAGAAGCCGTTCCTGGTCGAGTTTTCCCCCCACTTTTCTGTTTTGGGTTAGGCTGTCATAACCGCATGAAGTGATCAGTTCCAAAAATTGGAACCCACCATCTGACTCCCTTCCCAGGAGACTCTTGGGTTCTCTCGATGGTTGTGAAGTACTGTTTGTACGTACCATGGTGTATTCAGAAATCGATACATCCCACATAAAAACCCGAGATGACTGACAAGAGCGTAAAAAACGAGTTAAGGACACGTACACACTGCGCACAGTCACACACAAGCAAAGACGGTTTATGTGGTGAAAAAATAATCGATGAGAGACTTCAAGCTCAGAATTGACTTTTGAAATGGATGTCGAATGAATTCGCTTCTTTAAAAGCTTCCAATTGCTTGGGCTGTCCGGGGAACATGATGGATGGCTCTCCATCCTTCTCGCTCTGTTACATCTAGACACGCCCCTTTTGCCCTCATGTGGCGTACCAGTATTAGTTTAAGCTGCGTTCTGTTTTCTAAAGAATGAGGTGAACCCCAAGGTAATCGCAACCATCCTCAAACACCCCCGATAAATATAGCAGTACAGACGGATTTTCCTAATTAATATATTTGTTTTTTGCTCAGTTAAGGAACAAATGCATAATATTGTGGTTTTGAGCAAACATTCTGTAATATTTCCAATGATGCTATTTTAACATCAAAAAGTGCACCAGAGCATTAGGTGACAAGCCGAAAAGTGTAAGAGGATCAACCTGTATCAAGCAATTTCGAACAGATAAGCATAATGGCGTTTTTTTCATCCAAAGAGAACAATGTCGCGAGGCGATTCGATAAAGACCACCCGACCCATCAGTGTCGTCTAATCCTTCATCCGCCAAAAGAAGCCACGGAGCCGAAATATACACGCTAGAACAGAACCATCCTTTTTCAGAGAGGACATGACAGCCCGACCATCGATCAATTTCCGATATTTCAAAACCATTTGTTCTCACCCCATCCGATAATGTCCCTTAATCCCTTTGAGCAAGTGAATATTCACCACTTCTCCCGTCAATACTTTCATGATGAATGAGACTCGAATGAAGAGGTGGGCTCTTTTTTTGCCATCAGAATTATTCAGAAGATCGTAGAAAGGCGCAGTCAATTCGTGTCCAACGGCAATCCCTTTAACTACATACATGTGAACCATGCATGAACATCAACCAAGCTTGTGAGTCTTCATTGTGAAACGGGAACTTAGATTGAATGGGAACATTGACCAGGATCACATCATCTGTTGCGGTCAGGATTGATGTGTTGAAATCCGTTCTCAAGCTACTACGGAAGGAGTGTGGCCATGAATACAAAGGGTGGGTTTAGTGCTCTATGGGTCTCATCCCATCAAAAGCCAAGTTCAAGGATGAACTAGAAACAAGCTCAAAGTGCTTGGATGGCTCTTGTAGACACCATTAGCAACGGTCCAACGTTTTTTCAAACCGAGGTTGGTTCTCACATTGAGTTGGCCTAACTATCCCTTCCAGTGTGGCACCATACACACAAATTCTAAGGCACCATGGGACATGAAGATGACTATCTTATCTGATGCTATGTATGTACTTGGTCAGTGCAGACATTGTGGAAGGTTTCAGCTTATAAAGCGACAAATGATTGCAGATGTGAAGGGTTGTTCGACCATCATATGATGACAATTACACACATAAATTAGATGGTATCTAGCGGTGGCCATTTCATGACATGATTTTGCAAAAAAATATGCACTTTGTAATATCCATTAGTGGGATTAGCGTGCTTGAGTCGTAAGAACAGTGCCGACGACCTGGTCACTCAGTGGGACCGTTCATTTTGTTCCTTCCAATAGAAAGTGGTAGCAGGCATGTCAGATAATCGGCGTAGATAAAGTTGGTTCCAGTGCCAAAAGTGAGGAGCGAAAGCCACTCGTTGGACAAAAACAAGGATCCTAAATGGAGATGGAACACGATTTGGCACGTACCCGGTGGTTCCGAGGCCAAGTAAGCGGAATTAATTTAGTTAAAATGCTTGTCAAAAATCAGACCTCTTTGTTGTCAGTCCGAGCGAAAGTTCGACCCCAGACCGTGCTTGTGCTGGGGAAGGAACATTAGGTGCATTACGTATGTAGCATGTACACTGAGATGTGAGCATGTAGCCACAGAGGATACAATCTGATCCTTGTTGTCTCTCGATCCATTTGAGATGCACGCGTGCTCCACAGGCAAACTGTACGTAGAGTGTATATTTGTACCGGTATATGTACTAGTGTACGAGCGTCGTGTACATATATGTACGTATACGTATACACTAGTGCATACATGTGAGGAAGTCCGTTGAGCTCGCAAGGGAATTTTCACCGAAGTTTGAGGAGCTCTCTAGGGAGTTGCAAACAAAAATCCCGTTCGTCCATTCATTCATTCGAACAGACACATCGTCCGAAGTCCGTCCATGGACTAGTGAAGAATCTCAATGATCTCGGCAAGGGTGATCAATGCTTCCGAATCAAATGCTAAGCTTCGCCGTTCGTTTGGTTTCAAAGTCGAGAGAGTTAGAATGCCAGCCAGCTACAAGAGGCATCTGCATTATTGACGAACGAAATTGAGAGATTGATGGGCGAATTGAGAATTCACTTTTCAAATCGCTCCAAAGCCGCTTTCACTTCAAGCTTTCGGGAAGAAGGAGGGATAGATGGAGCCCCGAGTATGATCTGACATTGGTTTTACATTCAAAAAGTGACAATCGTTGGGATGATCTAGTTCCCCCATGGTGATCATGACGTCTCGGGGGATGGAAATCCCTCGGTGGATTTCAAATTGATGGGGGTCAGGACGCCTACAAAATTTGTACCACAGAGATGATTAGAATGGCAGCATCAATATGGTTGCAAGTTGACCTGTAGCGAATCGATCTAGCTCTTTCTCTGATTCCATCCATCGACTTGAGGCAGCACGATGTTCGAACATTGTCACATACAAGCGAGTCGAATTTAAGCTGGGATTTTTCTTCTTACTCTGCTGGCTTTAAGTCCAATTGTATTTTGAATGGTTGACAATCCACCGATGTGCATGAGCTCTGTGTGCATTGAGCTAATCGCCTGCCCAATTGGATTACCATCTTGAATTTCCCTTCCAATCGGGTACTGTCGGATCACCCATCCACCATCCGCCAGTCACCCGACACTCGATCATTCATGCCATCGTCACCCACATCACCTGCCCAAAGGGTGGCTCTTATTGAGCACACCCTGCACTTGTCACAATCAATCGAGTCACTTCGAAGCCGAAATAGCGTTGAACTGGTCTCTTTATCTCTTCATTTCCAACCTCGTGAATGTTGCCGCCCAGCTCGGAGCTCTGGTCATGCTCGGCCACTCTGGCCACTTCAAATTGAGATGATTTATCGCCCATTGCCAGTAAGTAAACTGAAATCGGTATTTGACAAATGACTTGGAAATGACGTCAACATTTCAGCCGAGGTGAGAATTCGAATTTTTGAATATGATACTTCGGGTTGAGTTGCTCTCCAAACTATACATACAATGTACTGCTGTACGCACTCTTCCATCCGTTCTGACAATTGTGCGTGCTCACAACCCTTTGACTCGGATCCGTTCCCCTCTCATTTGTCAAAATTAGTCTGTCCTGCTGCCTTGAACCCATTGAAACCATCAAGGATCAGAAGTAAAAAATGTCTTCCAATCGAATGCTCTGGATTCGTATTGATTGGTAAGAAAGAAGGCTTTTGAGTGGACAGCTGGTGGAAAAGTAACTACTCACTCGGATGTTCATCGTGTTTGGAAAGTTAAAAAATCAAGAGCAAAAAATAACAACACTTGTGTCCTCATGATGATCGCACTCAATCAAGTGGTGGCTTCGATCACGTTCCACGAACCACCACCACCATCATCATCATCCTAACCCCACTATTGCTGGGTACGTACTCGACGTCGTCCAAGTTCCGAATTTCGAAACGCCCGAGTCGATCCTTCTGTCACATTCACAAAGGCCATTAACATGCAAGCCGTGAACGTATCGAACAGCATTAGACCTCGGAAATGGTTCACGGTGGCTCATCATTCGTCCACTGCCTATCTCAAACATGCTACTAGCTATCTCGTGCCATATGGATTACGTGGATGGACCAAACTGCAATCCGAACAAGATCATTCACGGACTCGGCCGTGCCCTCAAATACGTACTGTAGGGTCGAGAAGCGTGTTGGAGCGGAAGAATGAAATCTGGATGGGATCATCCTCCTCCGATGCGTTGATGGGCCGCTCAGGAGATGCGTTGCGTTCCAAACGAGTACGTACTAGGTACCCATTTGGCAGTTGATGGGACTGATGGTGAGTGTGTGAGTCTTGGGGACTGCCGCGCATTAATTCCACTAATGATAGAGTGTTTTCCTCCGTGTAATTTCACGCAGCCTCGGATATTCAAAAGGATCATATCAATTTGGAAAAAGCGGAGAGCGATGAGCATCCCAACCCTAATTACATGGTAATCCTTGGGGAAATCGCAGCAAATGTGCCTTTTGCTCACTGATCATTTATTTCCCCGTCGGTCCATTGCTCAGTGTGGAATGGACCAACTAGTGCACGTACATAGATACCCTACGTAGTATGCAAGAGGGGAAAATTTGCCAGGGATTTGTTCCATCTGAACAGGGCTTAAAGATGAAGATCCATATGTCTGGAGTAAGGATACAAGTAGCTCCTTTTGATTCACTAGTTTCAATCATTCACATGCTCCATGCTGGGTGGAGTTCGTTCGAACAAGTTCATAATAAGGATTAAACCGGCATTGCATTCGCCACTCACTTTGCTTAACTGAATATATCCCCGAGATGGCCAAATCCAATGGATCTAAAGAGCAAACCTCAATGATGGTCGTGCAAGAACAATACGTACATCCACCCCCATACTCGACCAAGCCAGTCCGTAGTCCGTAGAATGCTTCCCCATGGGATTGCGAGCATTTTTGCCCATTGTTGGATCAAGGGAGATGGATCGCGAATCAGCCAGCGAGCTTTACAAACAGACGTGAGGATGAAACTTTGACTTTTAAATCAGCTTTATTCCTCATTAATCTATGACACGACAGATAACCGAAAGTGCATTTGCTTTCCAGAATCTACTCGCAAGGGCCTATCTTAGATAGACTTTGAATTTCCTGACTATCTCTCTATATACAGACGCATGTAAAGGAAAAAAAGAGAACGGAGAAGGAGCTATGAGAAGAGCTCAAGGTCATCATCCAGATGTTTATTTACTTAGTTGCCAATGCCAGTACTTTGATTTAGCTTAGAGACGAGCCCGACGATTTGGACGAGCGAATGTTGAGCCGTTGTTTGATGGGCGAAATTCCTTTTCAATGTATTGATGACGCCTCAATAGCCTTTGTCATTGAAGTGTGGGGGACCGAGTTCCAGACAGTCAGTGAACTTAATATGGATGTGGTGCACAATATACTACACAGTTCATCCACGAGTCGTGTCTAGCAAGGCACATAACTTCATATTTATGAATGGAACTAGATCGTAAATAATAACTGGTGCCGAGTTTCAGTCAATCTCCGCACATTGTCAGGTCCATCCAGCGATGAGACGTCAATATTGAATTTCGAAATGTCCCTCAGGATCTACGTGTGCCCAGATGAGCTACGTCAGATTCGAAGGGGTGAATAATAATTCCAACTTTGAAGGTAATTTGCCTCTGGAAACGCCTCATAAACCCGAGAACCATGGCTAGTTGGTTGGTTGGTTGGTTAGAATTGAGGATCGCTTTGTATCCAGTGTTCATGTGTGTATTGTAGTGGGAGCGCATCTGGTCATAAAGTCGTAAACATTGGCATTGTTGTCCTCGCGGAAAGGGACAAAATATTCAAGTGAAATGATCGTTATGCAAATTAGGGGAAATTTGGGTCCGATTCGATTTGAACACAAGTGCCATTGGAGACTCGGGGGACTCGAGAGACCAGGGACTGCTCATGGTTTTTTCCAGTCCATTGTCCGATTCGCCCAAAGGCTGCCAATTAGGAATATGACCATGACAATCAATGCCAGTGCCACTTTAAAAAGGGTGCCAAACTGGAGATGCCATGACGTATCCAGTTAAGCGGAAAACAGTAAAACAAGGATGCAATGAAGGTGTCCTTTCATTTCTCGCTGGCTGATCACTTTGTGTGAAGCAGGTGGTTCGGAAGCTTTCGAGCCTCTGGAACAAAATCTCGCAACCCCCAATGCCCAGATGAACATCGGGCAAACCCGCCATTAAAGAAAAACACTCAAGAAACCTCGCTTATTTTCTCCGATCCACGAATAAAGGAATGCCAGAATGTGGAGTCATTTCGGGTCGTTCCGTGGCCAACAGCTTCTTCTCCAATCTGCTCCGCGCTTTCAAGGGATAAGGGGAACCTGGAATCGAGAGCGCCAACCGCCATGCCTTATTTGTTTCTCAAAAGAATCCCAGACCAGAGGGGCTTCTTCAAGTACTTACTACCATGGCGTGTGTAAATAGGGGCTTTGGCGTCTTCATCTCTAGCGCACGCAGTTGAGAAGGGAGCTAGATCATTCGCTGAACAAGCCATCAACCACGCGAGCTTCCAAAACCTTTCAAGGCAAAGACACTAAGACGTTCCAAAGAGGCACAAACCAGGGAGCGAGGGCGAACGAGGTTAGGCTTATAGTTATGGGGATGTCTCTGGAGGCCGTGACAGGCCATGTCATTTCTTGCGTGAAGTTGCCCATAGCATGGGAGTTCAGTCGAGCAGCAGGCCCTCCTTCGTGTCTTGCGATCAAGGCCTTGGGGTCGGTCGCGTGCAAGTGAAACACTGAAAACTCCCCTCAAGCTATGGAGCAAACTTTCCGTAGAACAAGAAGTTTCACTTAGAATACATCCAAGTTTGAGAACTCTATACGGTTAATGTGGCTGGATTAGCCTTTTCTCAGCCTTAATAAGAAATGTGGCTCTTTGCAATCGCTGTGCTTGTAGCTGAAACTAAATCACAGTGATTCTATGTATTTCCTTTAAGGCTTGATATGACTTCCGTTGTGGGAGAACATTTATTTTCGTTTGCCAAATCCGTCGTCTTGGGAACTTTGGGACGGCTTGGGACGACGGAGCGCGCTTATGTCAATGGTGCTCTGACTCTAGTGGCCGTGTGGGTCTCCCTCACTCTGTCTCTTTCTCTCTTTGGGGCTCTACGTATACGCATCGGGAGGAAAACTTGGACTCTGATCTGCGCAAGCATCGTGGCCACTCTGTTTGAGAGGTAGGGGTTCGAGTCCAGCAGTGGCCTAAGCCGAGCGTTCTCCATCCAGCCAGTGGAAGGTGGCGCGCGATGGATCCATCCCACCACCCGTCAAGCTCGGGGATTGAACAGGCGCATGCATCGAAGTTGGTGCCCGACAAAACTTACGTCCGTCCGTCCGTCCGTCCGTCCATTCGTACGCCGTCGTGGAAGTAATGTCAGTGAGTCAGTAAAGGCATCCAAGTGACCGACTCCAGTACTGTGACAATCGTTCAATGTGTGTGTGAATGCTCGTAGGGTAGAAGTGACTCATGTCCAAGACCAAACCAAGACGGATGAATATTATTATCGTCGATAAGTAGTGCAGTTTTCTAATCAACCCTTCGAGCATCCTTGTTTCGTTGTGGCTCATCAAAGCGCCAACAATGGATGTGAGCTGATCCATCCAGTTTCGTCCCCCGTACGTAAGCTCCGAGGATTGTGAGTGTGTGTACAAAATTCGCGCTGTTGAGTGTTCAAGTGACTTTGTTGCTGCGATTCCTACTTCTTGTGATTACCCATGAGGAGGATAACACCTTGACCAAGCAAATTACGGACGAAAAAGGATGCCCGGGGTGATCTCTGTTCAGGATTTCGTTCGCGAAGTCCGAGAGGATTTCAACAGTCCCACCACCTCCAACTACGTGAGCCGCATCCCACAATGTCGCGAGTCCGTCAACAAACTAGACGAGGTAAGAAGGATGTTGCTGGCCCTTGTCCTCCTGTTCTGTGTACCATACTTATACAGTATCTAGGTTGGGATCACCCCTCCCAGAATTGATTTCCGGACACCACGAGGAATTGAGGTAGACCTCGCAGTGCTTACTTGGGCCATAGGTGAGCGATGGCAACACCGACGCGGTCATTTGTTTTCCCATCATTAAAAGCCATCATCGGTTTTTATCTCCCCGCTCTGTCTTGTCTCGCAATGTTAGCATACATGCATATAGCTTCTCATGAGGGCACCTAGCTAGTACTGGGTGGATGGATGCGGTGGAGAATGTGTCTCTTCTCGCTTCGCCTCCCATCATCGCCCTGAACTTCTCTCTCTGCTTGTGTTTTTCTTCCAAGGAGACATGTTTCAATCGTGGCTAAGAAATATATAGCAATGCAAACACTGCGCACAGTCGAAGACAATACTAAAGTAGGAGACTGCTCAGCACATTACGAGCCTCTGTGTACAACGTGCACTATACATTGCTTCATGGTACGGTCTGCGTTTGTATACCTTCAAAACATCTTTTTTGCTCTCAAGCAAGCTGGATGAGATTAAGGAGGCCAGGCAGTAGATGATCATCATCACGCCGACGACGACCCCTCTGTTCAGTACGAGACTCTATCCATCCAGCTTAGTTTAGCCTCTTGGCACATACGACGAACATAGCGACCGAATGAAGGAGTAGGGCCAGGCCGAAAAATTCACATATCGCCCTACGTAGACATGTGAGGCTTCAGGTTCCCCACCGCTATCTATCAAAGGGCCAAAAGGGCTGCTGATTACCTGTGAGGGGGTGCGCGTAGTTCGTACCTACTACGCTATACACGTAGTAGTACAGGTGAGACGACAAGCTCAAACCTTTAAATCTCTGGACTGCCTTCGTCTCCTCGTTTAATATCTACCTCCACAGTGCCACCTCCTGATTCTCTTCCAATCTTGAAGTGGTGTGTGTGTGTGAATACATTGTATGTAGTCCTGTGTGTACGAATGTGTGCACGTATTTGAGCATGAGCATGTGAGTGTGTGATGCTCATTTTGTGGATGAACGTATGAGTTGCTTGCACAAGTCTGACGCCATTTAAAAGAATAAGAACGAGAATGGGAAGATGGGGAGAAGGAGAGAAGGGCGGAGGGAGGAGGCCTCCCTGTATGTATCGTATGTAGTAGTTAGTTCCGTAGCAAGCCCATTGCAAATGGTAAAGTTGAAATCTACCCATTGAGATTGGGAAAACTTTCGGCTGCATCCTCCTCGTCCTCTCTTTCGTTTTTTTCATCCACGACCCAAAAATAAAAGCGAAGGAAATAAACAGCCCAAGTGTTCTAATCAACACGATTTTTGTTCAAACTGATTAGAGTTGCCGTCATATGAGAGGATCATGTTGCTTGTGGCAGATGACATCCGAGAAGAAGAACAACTTCAACAACTACTGTTTTGTAACAACACCCGAGCTTACTGTACTTAAGGCCCTAAAGCACTCAAACATCATTAAAATCTCATGGATGATGAACAAACGGGGAAAGAAAGTCAGGAGTGTGGGTCTGTCTGTGTGTTTGTGCACTAGAGAGAAATCAAAGTAGATAAATGGGGACCAGTGCGTGCCTGATGCCAAAATCACTTGCCTATCGGTTGCACCGGGTTTTGTGATAATTCATAATGATGCGTTTAACGTTTGGAGCGAGTTTCATTGACTTCACCGTGTTCATTGCCAAACCCACGTAGAGCCCGATCATCTAGAACAAGTCAGTACGTGTGGGGAGAACACTCGCTGAGGAATCTCCCAATGATATTGGACCTTTTGTCCCTGATCTTTGGCACACGTACCAACTATACTATGTAAGCACCCGGTTTCATACCCATACGCTACATTGGCCCCTACGGTACATAGGATAGCCATAAAAACAGTCCCGACAATAAGAAAAACCGCCCTTCTCGCTTTCCAACTTGACTTCAAACACATTAATAGGTACACACGCACAACACAATACTCGACAGTCCAGACATCATACGCATTTTTGGGAGGGTCCCTCCCTTTTTCGATCGTTTCTATCGCTCTCGAGCACATAACTTAGGATCAGCATGAATATTTCATTACATTTTGTAGCTTTCTTTCACTTCATAAACCAATACAACTGAGCAGGGGGGGGGGGACCTTTGGCTCGATGAACCGAGTAGCCCAATTCAATTGCCACAAATCAAGACTTTTTTTCTCCAATAAACTAGCGAGGCCACTGTTAGATAAGGATGGTTGGATGGTCTGGCTGGGCTGATTGGTGGATGTCTGTCTAGTGTTTTGAGATGAAAAGAAATTTCCACGAAAAGCAAACATTTCAAGCACATCGTGAAAACGAGAGGGAGTTTAAAATCCACTCCCAGTCGTCAGTTGAGGACAGAATAAAAAAGACGTTCAAAGCTCTCACAGACAGACACATAAAAAGGGGTTCTGCTTCACCTTGAAAAGGCCGCAAGGAATTCTCAAACTCCCAACCGCCAACCAAAACGCTAATAATATCTGTCAAGGCACCATAATTGACTTCAAATTCCCTTTGAAATCATTGATACCCCCGACCAATTCATGGCACCCAGCGGCGACTTTAGATTTGCCCTGACATCAAATAAGGAGAAGGAAGAAGAAGAAAAGGTTGATGCCCTTGCGTACTTAACGTGCACTACCGTGTGCGGTAAAATAACACGAACACGGTGTATAGGTTTTGAGTTTGGCCGCTAAGTAAACTGTGTTCGAGTTCTTCACCCTTCTCGATGGTCCTCATTTTTATGAGCAAAAAGTGAGTCCGTCATCATTATTAGCATCCACGTTATTCTCTTCGTCAGCCAACCAAGTGCATGGTAGAGTAGAACACATACTGGCTTTGGCACGGTCGTGCTCGTTTTGTGCCTTTCTACTCAAGAGCCGTGCAAAACGCGGTAAGTGGACGAGTAATTGCTTCGGACTCTCTAAACTATAGTGAACACGTTTACAACACTCGGTTCACGGTTCGAATAGGGGATAACAGGGTGCTTTTGAACCGCTTTCTGCGTGGTTCGGGTGTAATTCCTTTTTTTATAACTGGCCATTTGGGGTGCCCTGTTAACGTGCCCATGGGGAACAAGGGAAGTTTTCTCGGGAGTTTTTGCCACATAAAACCCGAGGTGATTTTGGGTCCTGACATCCCAATCTCCAGTTCGGGGGTCCACAAGATGCACCACACTGCTCGGGATTTGCTCGCTTTTTATGAGTGATGAAGTTCAATGAGCCAGGAAATAATCAAGGCAAACGAACGTGACCAGAACAACAACAACAACAAGAGCAACAACAACAAACCACGTTGTAGGAATCACTTCGTACTTCAATCATCGGTCCGGTCCGACCGCTATGGATGTCAATAACCCTGGGACTGTAACTGGCGAACTAGCTAGCTAGTTGAGCTAGCTAGCCCTTTGAGAAGCGGCTCGGGCTTCTTCTTGAATTGTTCTCTCTCCGTCTCTTTTCAATGTGCTCGGGGTCGCTCGCAAATGGAATAGAACCCACATAATGGAGTTATTATTTGGCAATTTCAAAAAGATCCTTCTTGACTTCGGGCTAGGGATGAGAATCAAAAAATATAATTCAAGGTTAGCTTTTTTGAGCCTCCTAATTGTTTGGCCGAGTCAAAAGAGCGCGAAGACCACCCTGACGTGCCTAACGAAATTTATTCATGAGTGGACCATGGCGGCCCTAGGTGATCATAAAGAGGTGTTAAGAAACTCTCATTTTGAGCCGGTCTCCAATTTTAGTCTCATTTCGATCCAACTTGACGTTCGACCCTGACCATTTTACGGTAGGTCTCTTTTGTGCGTCTAAAAACAATGAAACCAACTAGCTTACCTACCATTCATCTATCCACCTATCTATCCATACAACGAAGATATAGCCGTTCAGTTAGTGGCTCAAACATCGGAGGAATTTGCCGTTAATTATGCTCCTATCTTAGTATGCATTGTATCCACAGATTCGTACCTACATTTTGTAGTTCGAACTCTGCTGATCTTGGCTTCATCGTTTAGTGTGCCAGACAGCCACAGTAAGTAACCTACTAGGAGGGACGGATGGCATTATGATTGTCGGGCAATGGAATGTCTAAACGTTAATGGAAGAATATCCTGCCAAATTGAGAGCTTCTAAAACAGTGGGTCATTGGCCTGCTGGTGGCTCCACTGTCGATCGTCGTCTCTTCTTTGGTTGCACCTTGGCGAGCATTCATTCATCTCTGATGGTGAAACGGGGAAGTGAAAGACGAGAGCACAGATCAAAACGGATCATCAATGTTTGATGTCCCCCTACCTCCCGACCTTCAGGGTGAGATGAGGTGAGGTGCGGTGTGGTGTGGTACAGCTACCGGCAATGGCATCAAAAGGAAAACTCTTCTTGTTTTGATACCATCTCTCCCAATCTTGATGGGAATCATCTCGGCGGTCTCGTAGGAGTGATAATGGATGTTGGACCACCTCCTGACCAAAATCGGTTCTTCCCATCGGTTTTCGCTTCAACTCACCCATTGGACTTGGAGATCATCACACCCTTCATTGGAAGCGTCGGGGAACGAACGCCTGAACGACCGAACGAACGAAAGAACCACGGGAGAAATACAGTCAAATAATGTGGTTTTTCATTCATTCATCCTCGTTTGTTCAACTTGGGGGATATCACACTCCATTAAACCTCACACATTCGTTGGTTTGCTCGAAGTCTGTCAGCCATCCGCACGATATGAGAGTATCCAGCGTACAGCTGTGAGCTGGAATACGAGAACAGTGTGTATGACATTTTGGCCTTTCAACTTCACCCAATCCGTCTTCCGGCCACAAAATGGAATTTGCAAAAACCTTTTGAAGTCATCTGAGAGAGGACCAATGTTTTGCATGCATTGAACATACATACGAATACACACGCTACGCACAGCGTGGTTCACATGTGTTTTTTTTCTTCCCATGGAGAGAGAGACAACTCGAAGAAAATTCCAACACCGGAGATGGATAGATAGATGGATGGATGGATGATGGCAGTCACCTCCTGATGTCTCTTGAGCACTCCAGTATTGTATACGAATATTCCAGAGAGGTCTTGCTTGCACCCAATGCATGCACCTTCTTGCTTCTTATGCAAAAAAGTGGTGGAGATTTTTAACACCTTGTGGCCTGAGCATTTCACGCGACTTTGCGGTCGTCTCCGCTGAACGACCGGCTTTGTCGAACAAGGAAATCAGTCATTCAGTTCTGTCATTAAGTTTTCAAGCTTGACGAGGTTCGATTCCTGAAACCGAACGGATGGGTGGAGATTTTACACCCACTTCAAATACTGATCGTCATGAATTGTTGCCGAATTTGGCAGAAGAATTTCCACCAGAAAGATCGACGTTTCCACTCGGTCTCACCGTATCCCTCAGCGGTGGAGCAAAGGAGGATTATTGGGAATTGAGGAGGTGGCCAATAATATATTCGACCCGCTCACTCACTTACGAGTCACTCAGGGGTTCAGCCAAGGCAAAAGAAAAAAAAATCAAAATATTGCTCTTTAAAAGTCACAGGTGTTCGGTGAGATGATGTTTATGTATGCCAGACCCTCATTGGGATTCTTTCGACCACGTTCAAGCCTGGGCTATAAATCATATCAATTTGACTCCCTTGACAGCTTTGAGAGTATTTTTTGGCGCGAAGAAAATGAAATCAAACTAGATTAAAATGACCCTGCTCGAAGGTGGCTGGAACTCGCATCACATGGGTGAACCATATTTGGACGGACTCATTGATATGTGGTGCATTAATGTTTGCCTTCCAATTGTAATTCTCATCAAAGGTCCCTCGTCATGCTCGTGCCTTGTGAATCCATGACGGTGTCTTCCCAACACATTTCTTAAGTTCATCCCAAATTGTTTTTTTTTCTTTAAGCTATGAGAAAGATATGCACTATGAAGGTCTAGGTCGAGATATGCGTAGCTCTTCCTTAAAATGTAGGTGGAATTTGAAACCGAATCCTACTAGAGTTGTTAGTGGGGCAACATGCGTTGGCTTGTCTGCCATCCATAATTCATAGACAAGCAGACATTCCATCATTGTATGTATCTATGATAGAGCTCACTCTCAGACACTAGTTGGCCTCGAAACGAGAACTCGAAAAACCAATACCAAATGAGCGAGCATTCATTCATAACTTGGCTCACCGTTCTGCTCCGCTCTTGCTCATTCTCGCTCGTTCTCGCACCCATCGAAGAGTTCATAAATCCTGGAATTAGTCAATTATCTTTCGTGACAAAAATTGGCTCGCTTCATTGGTGATTCTGAGAAATGCCTTCCACCCATCTCGAATGTAACTGAGCTATCGCTTCCACAACAATTTATGACCTGAAAGTGTTGGTGCTCTGGATTATTTCAAGGTCCGTCGTTCCAGCACCTTCCCAAATTCCAATCCTTTAGACCTCCAACGTGCATGTCTTCTTGTTCACTCCGTTGTCAAGAGTCGCTTGATCATTGCACTTGACCACAGGAGCACCCAAGCGAACCCAAAGCAGGTGTCCACCACTCCCCTGGGCGAGTCAATTGCCAACCACTCACCATAACGCCACCAGCCCATTCGACTAGCTGTCTGAGCCAACCATCATCCATCTTATGGCATGCAATACTTGCTCGCTTGCTTGCTTGCTTCCTTGCAAGTCCGTTGTCGGCTATTGCACTTGTGCATCGCCTTTCTTGGCTTACAATACGAGGAAAGGTTCTCTCTGAGACCACAGTAGACGAGACCCCCTTCCTCATGCCCGACCTAGTCCACCAACCATCATTCAAGCAACCCTTCCCGGCTTCCTTCACCGGGTTCTTCGCCCAAGAGAGACCACGGGGTGTTTTCTGTTCACTTTTCACTCTTGGCTTCCTTTTCATGTTCAGAGGCTGAATATGCACTGTATATAGGGCATTGTGCTCTAGAGGGAGTGACGGAGAGAAGCACCATTACCTCCATTCTTACGCCCAATTCGTAGTGCATTGAACAAATGGAGGAGAAAAGAGTCACTTCCTCGCGTCGTTCCAAGAAAGGGCGAACCCCGAGTCTTGTATGAAATAGTAAATGTTGTTCGTGTTCCCTGACGACCGAAACCAGAGCTGTGTGCAATCATCTGAGCCAGAGCGGGAACATGTACCAATAGTGGAGTGTTGTTTTATGTAATGGCTGCATCGTGATGACTAAACCCACATCAGATGAACAAGGTCCTAAATTTATCTTCCCCACCTCCAGGCATCTTTAATCCGGTCGTGGTTTGAGCAATGCTCGCGGAGACAAAAAGCTGAAGATCGTGCATTGGCAAGCTGAGAGCCGAAAAGCCAGTTTGCCCACGATGGATTGACGTATCACTGATTCGTTTTGTCCAACTCGGGTTCGGATCGGCTTAGGGATCGCCCCCAGATTAGACGCGTACTGAGCAAAATGGGAGTGTGTACCCCTAAAGAATAGTGGTAACATCATGGTCGATATCGATATGGTTCTCCGGGTGTCCATCTTCTTTTACGATCGGCCCCACCAACGCAGCGCTGTTACCTGTGGAAATCCCACTCAAGCTGAAGGCTCAAGATGGGACTCTATTTAGAGATTCGTAGATGGCTCAAAAACAACCCAGACAATAGCTCAGCACGCCAAATGTTCGCTTGTAATTCGATCTATCATTCGTTGTGATGAAATCACTAAAAGAGGCACATCTAGGACCTCAACAAGCATGCTTCCAGTGTTGCCTCAGCGTTGATATTAACCTTAGAGGTCCTCTATGATTTCACGACTCAACCTAGTAGTTTGACATGGCTCCAAATGTCAATTTCGAATGGACAAGACCGCATTTTGGTGTGCGTGGGCAATGATGCCTAAGGACAGATTTTGGTCCGAGCCACCGAGTATTCAAAGACAAAGATGCGTCTTTTGTGTAGGACAATGGGGTCTAGATTGGAAATGTTGTTGAATAAGTGAATTGTTATGATGGTTTTGGGCACATGGGTTACGCTGTCCTCACCCCCGCCTTTTGTCACTGTACTTACGCACTTGCGATTTTGTGGTACATCGATTTGTTACCCTCGGTAGTCCCTGCTCCTCCATCATTGCCAATGTTAAAGTTGTGCCACCACCATCATTATCATCTCGATCCTGCTTCCACTCCGAGAAAACAATTGGAAAAATTGCTCGGCAAGCACTTTACGAGGGAGGGCACGTCAGGGATTGTACAACTGTCAAAGCTCTGATTTTACCGAAGGTACTTCATTTTGAGGACAATAATGCTAAGGTAGGTGGGAGTGGATATAGAGAACAGTAGACCCCCATATGAGTCACTCTTAAAACTAATGTCTTTCAATAGCAACATCAAGATGGGGCAAAGGAATTTGAAAGAATGTGGCGCCCAGGACCCTCTCTGGAACATTGGGCTACTCGTCCACCACCTACGAACGTACGTACATACATACACATGCATAGACACACCCGCACAGTGTGTGTGTGGAACAACTAGTAACAAGTGCGATTCCACTGGAAGGGGAGTTTTCATTTTGACATCCTAATACCAGCGTTGCGAGTCGATCTATTGATATAATGTTGGGGGAGGCTGCTGGAACTTGTTCAGATCCTAAATGGATGACGTTAACATGGATGGAAGTTAAATGTTCGAGCAGCTGACAACATGGATACTACTACTACGAACAGTACGTACTTTTGCGATGAGGAGGGGAATGTTCAATTCATTAGATAGTTTCCAGATTCCAGCCCATACCATTTTGTTGACGTTCTCTACCATCAGTGAGGGATCCTCCTATTCAAGGACAAGTGGAGTTGATCATCATAAATATTCTTTGGGCCGCTTTCATGCAAAGCCAGCGTCGAACGTACACCATTGCTTAAGCGCATTGTTGATGGATATATTCAGCATATTTGACGACGACAACGACGACACATGTGCAACTTGGGTTTTGGATCAATTCATCCATTGATTCATTGACTGGCTGGCTCAAGGAATTGACAGTTCCACTTCACAATCCCCCAACAAAGATTGTAAATAACTTGTAATGCTCTGGAGCAATCGGTATATGAGCGCTGTAAAAAAAGACAATTCCGATGTCAATTAGTGTTGAAAAGCAGAGCCAAGTCCTCGCTAATGCCCGGTTCAAAAAGAGATCCCTTTATGAGGATAGACTTGGCACCTCAGTCAAAACGCCTTGAGCATTGTCATTGGGATGTTAATAATGAGAAGCCCTCTAGGAATAGAAATGACAATGCAGGGGGGGCTTGAGAGTTTGTGTGTGGGTGTGTATGAGTGTATGTCTGGTCTCATCTTGTGAAAACGAGCCGCGGACCCAGATTGGGTCAATTGGCTCCCATGTCCCAAGTTCACAGCCGAATGTAAGGACTAGGTAGATACTAGACAATCCGTGAGAGACTTCTGGATGGAGTGACAAATTTTCAACTCAATTCCAATTTACAACAATACAACATGGCTTATCAACCAACCACTAAAACAGCTTCTCAAGGGATCAAGGAGGCTGATTTCGAGTGCTGAAGAATGGCTTTTTTATGAGATCGTAAAGTATCAAATGACAGCTGAGCGATCAACTCAGGACAAGGAATATGACATCACTCAGGGCAACAACAAAATCTTTGAGCTGACGACACATCTCAAAGAGAAACCGTTACCCGACTACCACTACTACCTCATGTCGTCTTGAACATTTTTTTTCTTATCCCATGATTGATCCTATCATCCCTCTGTGTTATTGGGTTGAAATACTTTCCCCGCGCCTGCATACTGTACGCACAGTACTCTACTTCGGCATTAGCATGGTATCAAAGACATGGCAATGTCGCTATAAAGGTGATGTTATCCCACTTGGTCTTGGCCCCAAGAGAAGCACCGCCAGGATAGCTGCCAAATCGTCCAGCTATTAATGTACGGCATTATTATGTGCTCCCTCTGAGTGCTCTGCAATTATGCTTCATGAAACAACATTCCTCATCAGATGATCATCATGAAAAAAAAACCAGCAACAAAGTGGCAATGACGACGACCACTTGACTACGTGATGCCGATGGAGAAAGAGATGAGTCCAGTCAGGAACAGAGCGATTTCGCAGGTTCTGCATTCTTTCGTTCTCAGAGATTATCGTAATAATCATGCCAACAGCACCATTTGTGTGCCACGACATCCCGACAACCACTGGCATTGGCACTTAGCTGCTGGACTAACGGAGTCGAGATAACAACGGCTTGAAATTACCGGAAAAGCAAGTAAAATGAGAACAGCTTAGAAATATTAGCGGTATTTTGGCTTGCTCTCTCTCTCTCTCTCCGTGTCTGTCTCCAACCCAATGGCCCGAAACCTCAACATATAGATGAAATGCCGTACAGGATGGTTTGATGCACTCTCATGTGTGGAGCTGTGGATGGCGCAGGCAATTTTGCCAATTTTCAAATATTTGCATAATAACAGAACAACAGTTCGTTGGGATCGGTTGTGGGCAGTGGCGTGATAACAGATGGCTGATGGCGGAGGTCCGAGTGGTAGGTATTTTAAGAACACATCAAGATGCATTGGTCGAGTCTGCTACTGCCAGAGGATTTCGTTGGCCCTCTTAATCGTCTTTAGTTCTTAAAGCTACCGATCATTTTCTTTGCCTTACGAATATAAATACGCTCGGCTAGGTGTGGAGTAGGGATTATAGGACAACTCTCCACCTCGGATCTTCAGGAAGTTGGATGAGATAACGCCTCTGAGGAAGAGAAAAAAAGTTCGTGTAGTCCGTATGTCGAGCGATGGTGGGGCCATTATCACCCAGCACGGTGGCACATAAATGAAGGAAAACTGACCGTTGCTCCGCTCCAAGCTCGAAGTGTATGCACGTAGTCAGTCCTCCAAGATGGAGTGACTGGTGGCCTGAAAATCTATTTCCCAATCATTCTTGAATCCCCTCCTTTCATTGCCGAGTGGGCAATTTGAATGGGAAAATCTAGGTCGTGGTTTGGGGTTGGCGATTAGATTGGGTCGAACACAACGTTCGGGGTCGTTGGTGTTGACTGTTGAAGCAGGAGAAGAAGGTGGCCAAGGGATCCCAAGAGTGCACGTCGTTCTACGTACGGACGTACGTAGAACAGGTACAGAAAGTAATTGTTGTCAGGACAAATTTTGTGGCTTCCATGCCGTCTCTGGGAATAATTGCAGAGCTCCTTCATTGTAATGCCACTTGTTTCGTCATGCCTTCCAGGCAATGACATCCGAAACGTAAAATGAAATAAAAGGATTCCAATAGCCCAATGTACATGGGAACGAAAGAAAGAAAGAATACCAGAGAGACAGTGAAACAGAAAGAGATAAAGGCAGAGACAAGCAAGAAAGTCGTTCATTTGGACGAAAAGGAAAAATTGATGACGTATGAGCAACTAGAAGTAAAATAAGGTACGGTGGCGGGCAACTGGCGGCTTTTTCAGACTTGAGAGTCAATAATTCGTTTGAAAACGAAGAAATCCGTGACATCGTGGCCGATTGTTGTCAAAGGAGCACAAAAAGCTTGTTGTTCCCGGTTTGCTCAGGTTCAATGGCTTAGAGAGTAATAGTGTGACTAAATGAAGACGTTTATTACCGACGACAAACGATGTCTTCCAATGCCTTTGAGAGGCTCAAGTATGTACTACGACGTAGTTCCGCTACGTACAGAACAGTAACGATTCTGACTCAATAATCATTTCGTTGTTAACCCTTGGAAACGCACAGAGACTGACTGCCTGCTGTCTTACCCAAACCGGCCACCGCCAGTCAGAGGTCAAATGATCTCTGAAGAGAACAGAAAAATCAGGACCAATGCTGAAAGAAGGAACTCGTTGGTTGGTCGTCTCGCACCCATTTGCTAGACTCAAACTCAAACGATACCGCAATATCAACAACAGCCGGACCGACGGTTCGGAAAAAGGGCTGAGGAAAATGTTTCTCGTTTTTCAATGCTCTGATCCTGGATTCGCCCGTAGGAGCCAGAAGCCGGGAGTCAAGAAGGGGAATGAACATGGCAATAGCAATAGCAATATCAATACGATAGGAGTGCTGGGCAACATCCATACATACACTGTTAGTACCAAGTTCTACCGGTGTGTACCTAGTAGCAGTGACACAGCCAACATAGCACCCGTTGAAACGTCTTTTTACAACAACAATCATTCTCCGACACTCCTCGCAATGAGTTTTTTGACGGCGATAATAAACTTCGTTGACTTTGGCACTCTGGGATCCTGGGAAAGTATGCACGAATCCCAACAACCAGGAGCTCTCGGGGGGCTTTTGTATCCAAATGTGCAAGCACAGAAGCATCATGATGATCATTATCGACTGAACCGGAGACTCCAGAGATTATTAATTACAAAATTCCAGAGCGAATGACGAAGCCCATGATGACTTGCTCTCAAGCCTTGAGAGTTGGGCAATGTTACAATTTCTGCATATTTCCCCGCCTCCATCCACCGAGCATCGAGACTTCGAATCTCATATCCAGGATCGAGGACGTTCAAACATGTATCCCTTCGACTACAAATATGTCGAGATAATGTTGAGGAGCGCAGTAAAAAGCGAAAGAATGGCGATGAAAGTGTTTTCTACTTCGTCTACTTCGATGTTGACGGTACCCCACCCTTAAAAAGGAGGATCATTTCATCTTTGGTAACAAAGCCACTTTGACGAATGATTGTTGTGCTAAGCCACACGTAAAGTTCCATTTCGTCCGTCTCTTTCTCTTTCTCTTTCTCTTTCTTTCTTTCTTCGTCACATACCTAGTACATCAAGTTTCTCCGAGTTGACATGAACCTGCCTGAATAGGAGAAAAAGGTGGCAGTGGTAAAACAACTCATGCATGAACCGACCCACGGCTACAACGGTTAACGATATCCTCGTTCGTATGTACACTGTATATGACCCACGAGCTGAACTACGAAGTACGAACTCACATTGGCCCTTAATTAAGATTGGAAGGTGTCGTCGTTATTTCTCGAGCCCCAATAAAGGCATTTCCTTTCTTTACATGGCCTCGAAGGACGAGGAGCTTGACTGCATAGCACTACTTCTCTTACTCAGGGGCCAAATTCTAACCCCTCAGCTCATTCATATGAACCATGCACGGAGAGAGAGAGAGAGCCATGGTCTTATGAAATATCCGCCCGCTAAAAGGAAGAAAAAAGTCGTTGAAATTACAGCTCTCCACGTTAATGATAAAATAAGTTTAATTACATCTCATCTTCTCCCCATCTCCTCGGCCGATGATTTCCTGCCTAACTTCATTCATCAAGTTCTTCGGCTTTCTATCCAATATTTTCGACCTTGTTCTACTTCCATTGGTCTCTTCCCTCTCGACGCAGTTGGGCAAGATTGGACTAGGCAGAGTTGATTTTCGCCCAAACTTGTCCGTGGCAAGAGTGCCGACCGTCATAAAGTAAAGTTTCCAAACTGATTGGAAATAACTTTCCAGACGTAAAACATGAAAGTGGTCAAGGAAGCTCGCCATTACCGGTCAAATGTCCAAAAATGATTTCCTTTTATTGTGCAGAGGCGGTGGCGCTTGTTCGGTTTGTCGATATTATGGGATCTTGCTACTCAAAGTGAGTGCTGTTCAAGCGGCTTTTTCCTCGGGTTATTAACTAATCAATCAACTTGAAAGGAATGTGTTTAGATCTAGTCGGTAAGTAAACACAACATGCAATTTGCCCTAGATCCCAATAATTATTGCAAGCCTACTAAGTATGATCCTAGCGTAGTCGGCTATCGTTCGATGTTGCCTCCAGTCACTTTAGCAAGGTCAGGCCATTTATCTCTGGGGCTCATTGTTTCGAGTCTCTGCTGTCGTAAGTAGTAAGGAAGAACGTAGTTGCCAGTCAGACGAGCAAAGTCAAGTTAACTAACTTGTCACCCACATTGACACCTCGTTGACTGGAGAATCGTCTCTGAAAACACTTAGGATCAAGACGGATGATTTTCTTCCCTGGGAGCCATCATCACGTCTGGCTTGAGCGAGCTCGCGATTGGACTCACTCGACTCTCGAGTGTCAAGGATTCCCTCGAGATCTCGAGGAAACAAATCCGATTCTTTCAGCACTAATCTCAACCGTTTGTCTGAGTGCGCGAACGAGCTCGATTGGTGGGCAGTTGAAGGGGGCGATCTATTTGGCCATTGAAAATTGGTTCCAGTCTCCCTTGAAATTCACAATGACCACATGGTTACTTGAGTGGACCTACGTATATGAAACGGGCTAGTATTTGTTCATCAAAAGAGGGTGGTAGTAGTAGTAACAAGCGTACCGAACACAAAACTCACAGTCCAGAAGATCGGGGACACGAACCCAGGACAGCCATTAGTGATCATGAACTTGAGACCTCGGACTGAAAGGGAAGTAAACGGACATTTGAGAGCCATCTTATGTACGTATAGCTCTCGACTCCCGTCTTGAACACCTTTTAAGTCCTCCTTCTCCAGCCATACCTCCAACCTCGAACAGCACGTTCTGTGCTTTGGGAATTTGATGTTGGCGCAATTGAGGCTGGCTAAGCAACATTGCCTAGAGTTTTGACCTTCTTCGTGTCTGGCGCCACAGCTCTGGATTTAACCTCGTGTCCTTGAAAGTCTCTTGGCAGAGAAACAACGAAGGTAGTCTGTTATTAGAAATGTCTCTGGTGAGGTATCGTGTTCAAGACTTGGACAACTTCATAAATGGCCCCTTGGAGAGGGTCTTGTAGCTAGCAGCACGCCAATCGACCCAAATACGCTCATCTCTTAGGAGCACTATTACCAGTCAGTATTGTACAGTAGCATGTACTTCCCAACGACTTACAGTAATGCATCCAGACCGAGCTCTCCACTTGGCAGGGCAATGCAGTCCGACTATAATGGTAACTCTGCGTCAACGGAATGGGTCTTCCTTCCACCTGAAAATGAGAAGCTGTCATCGGGATCGGCATGACCACTCTGGACCGCCCACTTCAAATTTCGTCCGGATTAGGTTTCATCGTCAGGCTTCTTTGAGACATCCATTCATCATTTTTACATTGACATGCTCAACAATAATGACATTTTGATTCACCCCCCGGACAAAATTGAAGCTTGGCTTTTTCTTCTCTTAATCGGTGTCCAAGATGATCAAATGTCGATGGGCAAGCATAACCTACAATTTGAAGCCGACAGTTTCTCCCACGGAACGACATTTTTCTCGAATAATTAGGAGACTCGTCAAGAGTGGCATTTCTGTTGCGAGAGCACAAAGATTTGGAATGGTATCATCGGTGGTGTTGGTCCTGAGCTTGCTACTCGATTCAAGTAAGAATTTGGAAGTTCTTGTCAAGGAACTTCTCTTAGAGACTGTCTTGACTGACAGATAACAGATTTGGACGGATATAGGTTTTTTTCGCCTTCCAACTTTGCGGTTTAGTCACAATCCTTGCCGAAAACAAGCCGTCTTGAGATTTTCACCAAAACTAACGACAACAAGATTTCCAACCACAACCACTGACTGATGTATGGATGGATGACCTTGGGCACTACAAATGCTTCCTTCTCCTTACGAGGCAAACAAACTTTAATCCGAAAAGCACCATACCAATGCAATTGCGAGTCATTTCGAGCGCCATTCCCATGATGTTCTCTCACATTACGGGCGTCTGTGTTCGACAAAATAAGTGAAGGGTGCGGACCACAAAGACATCACAAAAGATGATCAAACTGATAAGAAGTCCCCGTTGAACTTGACATGGGAATGGCTGAATAGTGAGTAACGTCGTTTTGGTGTCTGAATTTCCGTAGAAAAGGGTATCGTTCATCCTGCTCTGTATCAAATAGGGTTACTCTTGACGTGACAACTTGGGATGGTCGTGGTGTGTGTGGCGTTTCTTTGAAAAATGATCGCAATTAGCCTCGGTTGAAAGTTTGCTTTGCATTAGAAAAAGATTCATCGTCGCTATGGACGTTGGAGAATATAGAGTAAAAGCTAATTTGAAAAAGAAAAAAAACCCTACCAAATCCTGAACACGTACTATGTACCTCCAAGTTGGTTGGTTTCCCACCTAGAACAAGACCGATAGGAGGATTACCACAAGATTATTCCTGTTAGCAAATTGTGTGTACAAAATATTGCAATCAACTACAAGGTTGTATTTCTTTTCTTCCAGAGCCTCTCAGTGGACAAGGAAGGATTATCTAAGCTGAAAAATGCTCTCAAGGACCTCTCCAAAGCAGGCATTTGTAAGTATTAAAATTCATCCTTGCTCGTGCTAACCATGTACCTATTGTGGCTGCCTGAACCTTGAAAGAATCCCGTTGGCTTTAGAACAAACAAAATTATCATTCTTAAAGCCTTCTGTCAACATGACTGACACAGAGTCTCCTGAGCACCTTGAACTTGGTGGTGACGAGGAGCATGATGAGATGGCAAAAATCGGAGGACTCGTTGCGTATGTATGCAAATGAGAAGCAACGCTCTCTACTGGCCTACTACTATCCCACCCTCATCATGACAAATGCATTCGAATTTGTCATCACGAGCTCTACTCGAACGAGACAAAAAAGAATGCAAATCTAGAGGAATCGACCATGATTTGATTCTCTCTTTCGTCATCGTCATCCCCCATCCCCACATGCTCAAAGTTACCCAAAGTGGCACCACCCAAGATGCATCATTGCATTGGATCAAGCAGGAACCCGAGCCAAGGGAGGGGAGAGCAAGAGAGTCGGCCAGAGGCTATCAGTCTCTCCTTAATTGGAATGACTAGGTTACTTTTGAGCATCATTTCGCCATTCATTCGTAATTGTATTTACCCAAGTGGAAAACGATCCTGATTGCGATTCGCGGCTAGAAGGCTCACTGGAGACAAGTCTGTCTCTCCACTGAACCAGTCACCCCCATCCCTGCATACACTCACTCACTCACTCACCCAGTCAGTCAGTCAGCCAGCCAAGTTCAGTGGCATTTGATGTATTCAAAGGAGCAATTGAGATTCTATCTAGCACCAAGTTCCATCCACTTGGTGGTCTGTCTGGCACTTAACCACTGTCATCCACGAATCTTCCTCTGATTTGAAGGGCTCTAATCTACCATTAATTCCACTTGCACATCATACAGCTCAGCATCGCTCAGCATCGTTCAGCATCTGCCTTTCTTATGAATCACGTTTGAGGTGTCGTGTAGTCGTGATGCAAGCAGGAAGAGAATGTAGTAATTGGCGGACTGAATGATCAATTAGGAAAAACCATCCTGAGTCTCTTTGAAGTTGGTATCATTGTCTCATTTCTTTTATTCTAGGCCACTCTTCGACCGAGTTTGAGTTCTCAAAAGTGCTCAATCGCATGGGTGAGTCGGCCATCATGCGGGACGATGAGCCTGACGATATTGGAGGCGCTTTCCAAAAGTTCGCCATCGTTTCCAAAGATCTTTCAAACCACACAAAAACCTTGGTAAGTGAATTACGACTTGTTAGAACACTCGCTAACTCAACTGAATGGATCGACCACCATCGTTTACCACAAAGCAACATCACGTGGAAAATCGGTCGGACATGGATTTGGTGGAAGATGAACAAACTGTTTTCATTTTAGGCGAGTAAACTCGAGGAATTGATGCTCTTGCCGGTGGATAAATTGCTCAAGAATGAGTTAAGAGGATCCAAAGGCGATCTGAAGCGACCTTTCGAGCGTTCCTGGAAAGATTATCACGATAAATACTCCGAGCTGGAAAGGCAAAAGAAGAAAGCGGCCAAAGATGCAGGTAGATTGGCCAGATTTCAGTTAATAACAACAAGACGAGGAAACAATCGCTGCTATTAATGGAACTGTTTTCCCTTCAACTAGGACTTCATCGGTCGGATTTGACCGCAGGAGAAATAGCGGACGAAATGGACAAAGAGCGGAAATATTTGCAACTGACAACCACAGAATACCTCATCAAGCTCAACGAAATCAGGACCAAGAAAGGTGTTCACCTTCTGCAAAACCTCTTGGATTACTACCGAGCCCAACAAAGGTAGGAGACCGACTGACTTTTGTAGGCACATCCGTAGGTACTAGTATGCAGTAGACCTACCTGTCCGGTAATAAATCATGGCCTCCTGGCCCGCCAAGGAATCATTGGAGGAAATATTTTGGGTCATAAATCGGTCGGACAATTGAAACGACATATGCAAAGCTCAGCCTCGGGCTCAGATGCCTCGCCTCCAGGAGGTTTTCCTACACACCAACAAAGCCCTACACGATCGCTTTCCTGCTTAGCACCAAAATGGCTTCATTGTAAAAGGTCCATACACAAACAACTTCTCGTGCACGCACGTGAAGACTGAGGAAGGAGGCACCCTAATAGATCATGTCTCATGCACACAACTAACTACAAGGGCTCACTCAACTTTCATTCCGATTGCCAGGCTGCTTTGTTCCGAAGTTTCACTCTCCTCAAACATGAATCGACACCCAGAGGAGTCGTAAAGTTAAGCAAACACCGCTTATGTTTCACGAACTCCAAGCGTCGCAATTGCTCATCTTTCTGACAGTCAGACACAATTGCTTTCAAAGACGAAGTAGTTTCATGCACTACGACATTATAAATCTCCTGATGACCCACCATCAGACGTACCGTACATAACTAGTACGTCGTATCTCGTAGACAAATAGATGGTCTGATACCATCCATACAAAGATAGAGTGTGCGGATACCGTGCTACCTGAATGGGGAGAAAATGACAGTAATGTCCTGAAGATTCACGACCGACTTGACTGAGTGAATGCCCCCCCCCCTCCTCCCTCCATTGGTTCCCTGGTCCCCTGGTCGCCTATATACCCTACAGTAGTACATACAGTGGGTTTGGCCCAGCCACTTTCTCTCTTCTCTGGCAATTGCCAATGAGCTCGCACCAAATTCCCACCTCACGCACAACTCATACAGGTCTCGTACGTACGAGTGGTAAAGTTCGAGTACGACCACATTGACGACCCACTCCATGTACGCATACCCTACAATACAATTTGAATCAAGACCTACATGCACATTGTATAACAGATCGTATGTAGAGGCCGACAAGAGCCCCCCCCCCCCCCCCTATAACACGTCAAATGTAAGTTTTTTGCTCCTCAAGGAAGGAAATTGGGACTCAATTTCGAGATGGATGCTCCACTATCTCCACCTTTTTTCACTCTTCGATATCAAGTCATGACCGAGGGTAGAGAAACCCGACTTCAATATTCCGACTGCCGACTGCCGCCACGGTGTGCCAAGGTGTCAAGAGGGTTCATCTTCGAATTTGTTCGACTCAACCAAGCACCAATCAGGCCAGATTATTCGGAGTTACGTAGGTCTCACTTGGAGGTACAAACCACAGGAAACAAGCAAGCAAGCAAGGCTCGATTCTCAGAGCTCTCAGCTTGGCATCTGCTCGTTTCGTGGAGAAATCTCGGCAATTGGAAAACTGCATCAAGTTATTGATCACAATAAAAAATGGATCATCGTGCGCTAGGAAGTTCGAGCAGAGGTCCATCATACTCAACCAACGTGTAATCCAACGGTTCCAAAATGACAGTCATTTGTTCTGCTTGAGCGAAGGAAATCAAATAAGTTCTCCGCCAAGTCCACATTGATTGGACAATTGGAAATGACACAAACTTTGGAGACCATGAATTGACTTTTTATGAATGATTTTGGCTTTGGAACCCCCGTTAAATGGAGTCTTGGAGGGCTTCCCAAACGTACATACTGACAAAATCGGGGGTATGAAATTGTCTCAAACCGAATCTGGACTGAAAATCGCTCTTGTCATAAGGTCTACGTCTGGCAGATTTGCTTTTCGTCTCCGTTTTGATGTTGTCGGGAACGCCATGACCAATGGCTAATGTTCCGTTTACGGCCAATTACAACGGGTGGAAATGATTTCTTTCCGTCGTCAAAGTGAAACACGGTTCGTTTCATTCGGACAGAAGAGATCTCTTTGTGTCTGTATGTGAGTGAGTGTGTGAGTGAGTGTCTTACTTTGACCACCATGATTGTTGGTAGCCTGCCAACTCTACCTCCATAGAGTATGTGGTGCTCGAACATGCGATAACTACTACTATTACTACTATTACTACTACTACTACTACTACTACCACTACTACCACTCCGGTTCGGAGTGAGTGGTTTGAATGTGTTCTTCAGCTCTGTTGGAAAGGGAATTTCACACAAAATTACTTCTTGTGAGAAAATGGATTATCCACATACAGTACGACTCGTCTACTGTACTGCATGCAGGTTCTTTCTCTATCTGCTGAGTGGGTCTCTCAGTCTCTCAGTCTGTTTCTCTTCAATGAGGGAAGCGACAACGACAAATCGAAGGGAAGGGACTGCCTTTAATGAGACCACCAATTTTTGATGACTTCTCAAGATTTCTTTGCGGCTCTTGATTTTCTTACAATATTTCTGCGTTTCATCGACCCGAAAATCATGTTCATATTCACTTCGTTACAGATACTTTGAGGATGGGCTGGAAACAATCAACCATTTGGGGAATTATGTGGAGGATCTAAGCATGAAATTGCATCAAATTCAGCAGAGTCATGAAGAGGAGCGCCAATCACTTCTGGAAGTCCGAACTACCTTGAAGAACTGCCCCGGTTTCAACAAGATGGTAAGTTGCAATCACCTCTGGGCGGTTCCGAGCGGTTCCGACTGGTTCCGAGCCGTACCTAACCTTCCATGCAAACATGGTCATCGACTGACTAGGGATAGATACCCTCCAGCTCACGATCCATCATGGCTGGGATTAACCAATTGTCTCTGGTTCTTTTCTCTCTGAAGCTCTATGAGAAATACTGGCATGAGGCTATGATGAATACCACTTTACAAATGGTCCTAAAAGTCCGTGATCGTTTTAAAGACGAGGTGAATAAACAAACGTCGCTCTGACAGCCGAGCTCATGTTTCCAAGAAAATAGCTTACCATGTGCTTTGTGTGTTGTACTTCCCGTATCATACTTTGGTCCAATGAGCACAGCCTCTGATCCTCAGATAAAGTCTCGGCTACTTCTTCTTCTTCTTCTTCTTCGTCCTTGCTCCAAGAGTGGTTGGTTCCACAACAATTGAGGAGCGTGTTGCCGAGTTTCGGCTGTTGTCCTGAATATTATATCCGTTCACACACTTAAAATGTGTTGTAATGCGTAATGCCGTACGTGCGTGCTCGATTGGTTGTTATCCGACTAATCACGTGTCCTTTTGTTGTTTCAGCCGGTGACCAGTGTCTCCACCACATCCAATTCGTCCGGTCACTACACGCTGCATCAGGCCAAGGGAGACGCAGCGGCGGGCAACCAGAAAACGGGCTACTTGAACAAGCGATCCGAGGGTCGGCTCAGAAATGTGTGGCAAAAGCGGAAATGCCAGGCCCTAGAAGGATATCTGGAGATATATCATGGCGATGAAACAAAAGCCCCCACCCAAGTCAACTTGTTAACTTGTCAAATGAAGCCAGTCTTGGAGGATCGGTTATGTTTCGACGTGGTCTCTTACAACAGGACGTACCATTTTCAGGTAAATTATACTCGCACTCAATCATTCTCTCCTTCTCTCTCTCTCTGTCTCTCTGTGTGTGTCTCGCTCACCCACCATCACACAGAAGAAGGAAAATTAATTCACCTCGGATACATGGCCAGATGTCTTCTTTTGTTGCTAGCTTGCGATCAGATTGTCACAATGGTGTGGAGAATGACAAGTTTGACAGCCTTGGTGCCAGATAATCACAAGGTTGATATGATTATTTTCCAATCTAATTGTTTTACAGGCTGAAAGCGAACCCGACTGTGGAGAGTGGATGTCCGTTCTATTGAACTCGAAAGATGGGGCTCTAACTAGAGCCTTCCAAGATAACGCTCAAGCCAACAGCGTCAATCAGGGCTATATTGAACTGCAGAAAACGTTGGTCACCTTCATTCGAGGACTGCCCGGAAATGACCGTTGTTGCGATTGCGGGTCTAAAAATGGTACAAATCGACACCCACACGTGAAAGTGGCTCGACTCAAGTTTGATTGGTCCTGTCCTTTTTTTTCAGATGCCACATGGTTGTCCACCAACTTCGGGATCATCATTTGCATCGAGTGTTCGGGCATCCACAGAGAAATGGGGGTTCACATTTCCAAGATACAATCGCTTACTCTGGACAACATTGGGACCTCTCAATTGCTCATTGCGAGGATAATGTCCAACGAGGGGTTTAACAAAATAATGGAGGCTGGGATGCCTTCCAAGCTTCTCCCAAATAGCAGCATGGAAGAACGCAAGGCTTACATCAAGGCCAAGTACGAGGAGAAGAAATTCATCCGCCCTTTTTGAAATGGACCGCAAGAAGTATACTGTGATTTAGAACAAGCCATTGACTCGCATGGCATGTTTGACTTACTTCAAGCCTTCGGCGAAGCTAGCCATCATGGAGTGGATATCACCGATCCTCTACCGTCTAGTGTACGTTGGTGGCTTTCAAGTGCATATTGTTGTAGACTTCGAACGGTTGCTAAAAATGGGGGTTCATTTTTTTCTCTTGCAGGAGTTCGCCGAAACTAGTCTCCATCACGCAATATCCCATGAGACGGGCCATTCCCTCCACATTGTGGACTTCTTAGTACAAAATTCATCTAGTCTGGATAAGCAAACACGGGAGGGAAACACTCCACTCCATTATTGCGTCATTCAAAACCAGTGTGAAAGCATGCGATTACTCTTGCGGTCGGGAGCCAACCCACAAGTCGAGAATAATAACGGGAAAACGCCGATTGATATTGCCAAAGAGAGGGGACACGCCCTCTGCGAAGAGATGGTGAGTAAATAAGACATCGCTCAGAACGGTGAACACTGGAATGCACATTCATGAGAATGCCTTGGGTTATGCCATTTTAGCTTATGCATTCATTGCACCGAAAGAAAACAATGTTTGACAACGTGAACATTGACTGGCATTTGACCCATGAAGACGGTTCCACCGATTTCTCTGATGACGAGATGCTGGAGGACTACCCGAGACTCAATGGATCTCGAACTCCAGAGCATCTCCTCAGCTCTCCGGATCGGGACGCCCATCTTCGAACGAGTTCTCGCCCGTACTCTGTATACCATAGTTCAACCACACCCAACCGAGGTTCTTTGTCTATTAATCGTTCATCAGACTGGATCAGTGATCGAGGGCCTACAACCCTTTCGACCTGGAATAAATCTACCTCAGAAACTGGAGACTCGCCCAGGATGCATCATCACATCCAGAGCAACAATATGCCACCTCCTCCCCCGCCTCAATCGAAGAAACCGGGAGGTCTCTGTAAGTTCACACACGCGTCCGTTTATTTGATCGATCAGTCGATCAGTGACACTCGGGGAAAAATGTTGTCTCGTCGGGGGGGGGAAAATCAGCTTATGATGTTGTTGTGTTGTGTCGATTGCTTTTGCAGCTTTCTTGTCTATCTTATTCCAGTCTCAAGTTCAAATATCACACCGAATCTTATGGGTAGTCTGAAGAAAGGTTCGAAACAGACCCTGTCCCTGCCCTCCACTGCCTATAACACTTTACCCTCCCAACACCACCTCCGATCCTCGACATCGTCTCCCCGATTCATTCCCAATAACCACAAGCGATCCCCTTCGTCAGATAGTGGGCATGGAACCCTTCATAACCCCATGATGATGTCCTCGACCTCCCGGTCAAACACGCCGGTTTCTTACCACGGTGGAAAGGTTCATCATACCGTTTTTCTTCATGGTAAAAAACCAACCTCGTCATTGGTCCATGTCTCTTAAGAAGCTTCGTAGACTTTCGGCTTAAAACCTGCTTAATTTTAGTTGGACCCCAATCGGGCGCGGGAAGCGATACTTCGCCTCCTTTGAAGAACTTCGCGGACGACTCGTCACCCGAAACCGCGGGTATCATTACACGCATGAAAACGAGTCAATCCACCGAAAGTTTGGACTCTTTGTCAGACGAATCTGGAAGCCACCTTCAACGAAGACACGCTCGATCTCAATTGCCACAGGTATGTTTTGAGGCAGTTCACAAATTTATTGAGTTGAAATTAGGCCCAGCTACAAGGCAGGCATGGTATGCCACACAATTGGATATCAGGGCATGTATTGATGGTCCATGTCATTTTCAGCACGGAAACTTCCCCGCGATGAAACGCTGTCGAGCACTCTACGATTGCGAAGCCGACAACGACGACGAACTTTCTTTTGAGGAGGGCAACATCATCCTCATCTTGAACGAGGAAACCGAGGATGAGAACTGGATGGAAGGCATGTTGGAGTCTCAGCCTACCAAACGCGGTCTTTTCCCCGTTTCATTCGTCCACATACTCGAATAAACACATGAACAACCCATCACGGCACCCATCGCCATTACTCGCACTGTCTTCGCCATCCACATGGATGGCCACTGCCACGCCCCGGAAATAGCGGCTGGCTTCAACGGTGATGATTGTCCATCAGCACGACCAAGTTTGATCCCCTGAGAATTCTATAGACACATTCACGAAAGACATTGTTACCCTTTATAAATCGAACATTAAATAGATGGTTTATGAATCAATACAAACGTGTCGTGGGCCTCCGCATGAATCTGTATGAATGATTAAGGCAGGCCTATACCAGTTAGTTCGTTGGTTTTTTTTTTGTACGTCCAACAAGGGCCAAACTCGGTTACAACGACCGGCCTTCTAAGGATTCGTGCCTTGGACGTACTTGATTTCGTCAAAGGCTTTTCTGGCCTTCTTCAGCTCCTCATTCATGGTGAGCAGTTCTCGCACTCGGGCGTACATTTTGGGATGTTTCCTGACCAAGAAGATCATGTCCTCGACCTGGACTCGCCCGGGACGGCCAATCTCCATGGCCTTTTGGGTGGTGTCCATGATAAAGTGGAGCACCAGGTCCTCCAGCAGATCCACGGTCTCGGTGTACGGATTCTGATCGTCGCCGTAGCCAAAGAGCATGCAACGCAACTCCTTGGAAAACATGCGTCGCTTATCGTCGGGGGCCAGCGTTCCACCCACGATCGAGGCCGAGGCCGGATTCGGGTCCAACGTGTCGCCATCCAGGTCCAGGTCGTCCATATCCGCCATGTCCATAGAGGATCCGTGGTCACCGTTCATCATGGAGGAGGGAAGAGACGTGAAGAGGCGGATTTCGGATTTCCGAATTTTCTGAATTTCCCGAATTTCACTGTTCAGGCCACTCAAATTCGTTGCTTTGTTTTTTTCTGCTTAGCGTGACAACTGGGAACGACAGTTGAGCAACCAAGGGAAGCCAACACAGTTCAGGCTGGCCAATTCTACGCTCTACGACCATTGGGTTGTAGCCAGGCCATGGTTGAAGCGCAAACACCATCAAACAGACTAATGACAATTGAGTTAAGACATTTGAGTTGACTTGGTTTGGCTGGAAATATTGTCATTTCATTTCATGGTTTGAACATGACAACGACATTATCCTGACTGGATTTTTTGTCCTTGATCACCTCTAACTGCCGCGCAAGTTTCAAAATCTTATCACTAAACTTTTTATTGATGTTGGTGGCTAACAATATAGTGCTGGGGCGAGTCCGGACTTGAGCGCAGCACACTCGAGATTTGAGTCTTCTACTTGAGTTTAGAGTAATTGGCCAGGGACGTGTACCTTAAAATGGGCTCGTAATAACAATTTTCACTTTTTCATTTTCATTTGTTTTCCTCAGAAAGTGGACCTAAGTCCGTCATGAATTGTCCATTTAATAAGATGTGAGCCCTTAATATTGGATGAATCCGGCCCAAAGGTAGAATCTCATCTCAAGGGACTCGACGAGACCGATTTGCGCAGGATGTCAAACAATCTCATGAAGATATCTTTTTTTAATAGGAAGTGACTGGAAAATAATTCGCCCCTTTTTTGCTGTAATCTGTATTCTAATAGTTTCTGATCAAAATGAACCATCTTAATTTAGCTTGCAGGTCATTCCTAGTCTGCTGAAGAAGGCTTCTCACAAAAGGTGTGTTTTTCACTTTGACGAAATACGCTTTTGCCCTTTCTGCAACAAAATTATTTGGGACTCTAATTTTGAGGAAATTGGCTGATGGCGGAAAGTTACACAATGTTTGTGAGCAATGAAATTGGATTATTAGAGAAAGGATGGAATGTGAATTGCACATAATTGAATTGCCATAATTGATTTTCGAGGGTGTAACGGAATGATTACCTTGATTGGAATGGAAGAGAAATTTTGTGTAGAATTCTTGCGAGAAATAACATTCTTGTTCTGAATTATTTCGAGCCAAGGCATGAACTAATCGACTTTTTGATTGAGTATATTACGCTAGAGATAACAGATTTACTCAATTAGCAATAATATTAAGAGGTCAGCAGTGTTTTGAATTCCAAATCAAAATTTGACGGTGGTGCCCAAAGACATCTTGAAACTTTCCAAACTCGCCGGATTATAGGAAGCAATTTTGAGTGTATTGCTTTATGCAATTCCAGCTCGGGTAAAAAACTTACATGCCTAAAAGCACAAATAAAGTAAGGCCTTCAAAGCCTTTTTCATGGAAATAAGGAGCGCACTTTGAAAACCATTTGAATAAAAATCGGGATATGATCTATTCAGTTTCTAATACTGAATTATATGGAACTACAAGGTCTTTTTTCGAAAATACGGAAAAATTTTTCGAAAATACGGAAAAACTGTTTTCTGCCAACGCCGAAGATTTACCCGAATCTGATCTACAGAGAGAGGGAATAAAAGCTCAAGTAAGGTAAACACGTTATTTTATTGTCAATGGTCAATTTAGATATCCTAATGTTCCAATATGAATGATAATGGATAGTCGTGTATCACAAGTGGGTCGCATTTATTGGTGGTGGCATCATTATTCTTTTTAATATGTTCGGGAAATTATGGGGTGGATCTTGACTTGAATTGGGGAAGGAGAGAACAGAAGAGCCCGATTTGGCGGAGTTATGTACTGTAAGTATTTCCTTTAATGGTTACAAATATGTGAACTACTGTACTAGGGAGCGAACTGACTTGACTGATCAGTGGTTTTGCAGTATCAGAAATCAATCTATTCTTACTTATGATATCATTAAAAGTGTGTCGTTTTGACCATGCCCATGTGGTGCAAATCAATTGATCAGATTCAGTTGCATTCCGAATATTCTTTGGCTTGCTTCCTTTGACTTCTTGTTGATAAGAGAAGAAGGGGGGGGGGGGAATCAAAGTCGGGTCGAGGAGCTCGGGGAAATTGTGGATCTTGGCTAGGGTAAAGGGGATCCATCTAACGAGAAGTGTAAATAGATGCCTAAGAGGAGAATCCCATTGGACTACTCACTTTACTTGGGACGGACAAGCACTCACTTGGAAACGGTGGTGGGATTCTAGTGGCGAGTGGGCAGGTGTTGATCTAGTCACACATCAATCTCCTTGCCAACTTGTTGATTGGGGTTAAACTTGAGAACAGCATAATCAGTGGATCGACCCTCCAAACGAGGATCTTGCCCCGAGTGTAGGTTAAGATCGGCATAAACCACACGGTTAGTTACAGTCTGACTAGGAAGACCTTTGGGAACTTGACTAGAACATGGTGCTGGTCTTTGGAGGGTAGCAGGGTGGTAATAATACGAGTCAAACTGTTTGGGCCCGCCAGCATGCGAGGCTGATCTGTGGTGGGGATCCGAGGCCATCATCATCCCATTGGGCGAGGAGGTTCGGCCCATGGTCAGGTGACCAACCATGGGGTGTCGATGCATGGGCATTGACGGTTTAAAAGAGACCGTGGGAGGGTTGGGCCTTTGGCTGTGATGCGATGAATTGGCCGAGGACGAGGATGTGGAGGAGGCCGAAGGCAGTTGGTCATACAAGGTGGCCGAAACAGTGGGCAGGATGTTATTCGATGGATGGTTGCCCGGTAGACCCGGCGCTCGAGCGCCTACATTGTGTCTTAGAAAATTATTAGTTAGTTGGTTCTGAAGATGGGAGAGGGTTCCTACACCCATTTGGCCATTGTGAGTAACTGGACTGACTTCTCGGAGGAAATGCCGTGGGAGACTCTGATGGTTATTGATGTTGAAGGGAACAGCTGTATAGACCTACAAAAAACATGTTAGAAAGGTTAGTGAAACACGCAATACTAACTAGATGCACTCAACAAGGTTTTACGCGAAGGCAACAAGGCCAGAAGGTCAGAAACTATAGTAACTCAAGAAATATACGTATGATCCCGCTGAAGAGAAGTGCAAGGATTGCCAGGAAAAATAGCAACAGGAGACGAGGAGGAAGGGGAGGAGGAGGAGGAGGAGGAGGAGGAGGGGGAGAAAAGATGAGACGAAAGCTGGTATGGGATTGATGTTTTTGACCCGAGAATGGTTACCTGCATTTCATCGACACTATGTGCAGATCTTAGAGGATTTGGCATGTTCATATAGCATGGCCTTTGTCGGGGACCTCTAGGGGCGGGAATGGGGCCGTCTTGGCCATCGTCTGACTCGACCTCAGCGTCAATGAGGTCCAAACCTGGATCTTCCTCCACTTCTTCCTCTTCTTCCAAACGAGAGGGAATGTCATGAGGTCGAACCCGAAGTTGACCCTCACTGGGTTGGACCCTGATCCTGTTGGGAATCCTCAGGGACGCGAATTGGGGCTGAGGCTGCTTGCTGGCTCGAACTATGGTGGGATTGTCTGACCTCGAGTCGAGAGCAGGCACTCGCATCGAACCCCAAGTGGCTAGTTTTTGTCCCATTTCTCCTACGGACTCCTCTGAAGATGTTGAGGGTGATTTGTTGTTACCCTCTGCAATGTGAGCGGCCCGATTGGTGTTTGAGAATGGGCAAACTTGACTGCGAGTGGATCCATAGCCAGAGGATCCATTCTGACTAAGCTGACTTGATGGACGACTTGAGTTTGGGTGCTGCGATGATCCAACGTCCACGCCCATTTCGCCTTCTTTGGAGGATATGGGTGGATCCAAACTAGTGAGGGGAGGAGGAGGGGGAGGGAAGGACTGATTGACGTATGAGGCAAACGTCTTGGCGGAACTCTGATTTTGCAATTCTTCTCGCTAAATGGGTTGAATCAAACAAATCAAACAAATCAAACGAAGGGACCAACCACACAGAACAAAAAACCCAATCACAACCAATGTAACGTAATCCATGAGAAATTTAATGTAATGAAAAAAAGCAACACCCACTGGGCTTCTTCCATTCTTCAATGGTCATCGTTACTCATTTCTGCTCACCTTCTTATTTGGCCGTTGTATCCCATGGAACGGAAGGTTCTCGTAGAATCCCTTTCCATCACCGTTACTCAAAGGGTTCGTGTCATCACTGGGATGGCCACTGTCGGGACTACTTTTGTTCCCGTGATCTGAAAGCGACAGAAGTAGGAAAATTACAATCCGAGCTAATCAAAAGTTCACCCGTTACGTAAATGGATAATTGAAGCAAAGTGCACTTGACGATGAAGTGAGTAGTGACCTCTTTCTAAGTTGAGAGACAAAGTTTTTCCTTCTGACAACTGCACAAAACGGACAGAGTGTTCGCTAGTTGAGTGTAGTTTAGTGTGATTGAGCAGTGCATGAAAAGTAAAGTTAACGACACAAGTGATGTCAATCTTTTTTTCGTCTTCTTCTGCTCAAAAACGGTTGCATTGTCGTTCAACTCCATTGCAGAGCATCTTCACGAAGATAGTGACGGGAATACTACACATAAAGTGTTCTTCTGGTGCAGACATCTGCGAGGAATCCAAGGCAAAGGGAGTAAAATGAGCAAAAACCACTCTCTTCGCCTTGATTTGCTGGAGGGGAAGAAGAAAGGCCCTAAGAGCCTCTGATTACTACTACTCCCTCGCTACATCAGCGGTCTGGTGTGACACATTGGATACGTGAAAGGATGGGACAAAAAGATTGGAAGAGAAGAGGAAGAAGACTAAGAAAAGTGGTCTGAGCTGAAGCAAAGAACGAACACGGAGAAAAGGAGCGATAAAAGGACGCGACGTCGACGACCGACGACAGGCTAAGGTGCGGGTCTCGGGTTGGTTGGTTGGTTCAGTGTGTGTTTTAGCCGTTTTAGCACATGGCCAACAATGGACCAACGTGTGATGCAAAATACAATACTTCTTTCTAATGCCAACTATGGCAAATCCTTTCCTAAAAGGCATTCAGGGAAGATTGATCACGGGCGTTACCTGGTTGTCTGGGAAGCAGGGTGTTGGAACTATCTAATTTATTTACAGGAGTCAAGGATGCAGTCGAAGTTCCTTTAAAGGCCACCGTCTTTAAGGTGCCTTGTGGGCTAGTCGGCAGGGTAGTTGGGGGGAAGGATGATGCTGATGCTGATGCAACTGTTGGTGTTGCTGTTGTTGATGATGATGGTGTTGGTAGCTGGGTTGAGCTGGACAACGGTCTGACTGTGAGGGGGTTAGAATCATGCCATTGCATTTCTGTTGGATCACCGGAATCGTGTGGTCCATGATCGGAAGACCCGGGACCATCATCCGAAGCCTCGGAACCGGATGGGTGGGACTTGGAACCATTCGCGGCATTGTTGTTATTGTTGAGGTTATTCCGCCCGTTGACGTGTACGTGCACGCCTGGCCGAATCGGCCACTTGTGTTGCGTGGATTTCTGTTGATCATCGCCACCCTCCGGGGCATCTGAAGGGTCTCCGCCCTTATTGGTCGAGTCGTCGGATGGCTCGGCCCCATTTGGACGGGGTGGATCTCCATCGTCGCTTGGAGAAGCTCTGTGTAGGCCAGAGTGGGTGGGTGGAGAGAACACAAACGGGTTAGAACACAAAAGGAACAAATATCTCTCAACACCATCACAAGAAGGAGAGTTGTAAAAAGGCTCGCAATCAATCAGAGGGAACACCGAGTCATGAATGAGTTCTAAAGAATAGGACCAGGCTGCACCCGGCTTGATTTGAAGAGACAAAAAACCATAGAGAGGGGTACAGGGAAATGGAAGCGCAGAGAGAGAGAGATACAGAGAGAGGTAGCGATAGCCTCAGCGACAACGATAGCGAAAGCCAGGCAAAGCAGAGGATTATTTAGTTGGTCCTACTAATTAAGCGGAGGAATCTCATCATGCGTTAGGAGTCAATCGCGGCCTAGTAGCTAAGGGGTAGAAGCAGAAATCGAAATGCATCAAAAGCCTGAAGGGCCCCAATTCGCCAACCAGGAAACAATGCGGAAGTTAGGGCGACCGATACCTGTTAAGTACTCCACCGAGGTTGAGTAGTACCGAAATGAGGATGGGGAGACTTTCAGACTGGAGCAATACCGCGTGTCCCCGTTAATCATTCGTGACAAGAGCATTCTTTGTGAGTCATTGTGAGAAAATGAAGGAGAAGAAAAGGATCAGGCTTTGTTTCCCCTCGCACTTGAGTGGAAAGACAGTCGGGTTAGCATTCAGAGTATTTTGGGAGTGCCTAGTTGCTGTTAGAACACATCTACTGTAAGCACGGAGAAAGGGCCGCTTTCATTCGCTCGGGTTAGTTACAATCATCATCTATGGGCTTTTCCACGACAAACTGTCCGAAAAAGTAGAGTTGAGAACCCAAGCAACAACTCTCTGAGGCAAGAAAGAAATCGTTTAATTCTCAGATGTCAGTCTACATCGTCCGCCAATGAAAAATGGGACCCGGACTCGTCCTCCATCAAGTTCATGGCTATTGGTACTTTGGGTTTGAGGTAGAAATTGTGATCCCCCAAGAATATGGGCCCTCGACCAGGACGGATCACCTCAGTTCGAGTCTCATGGTGCAAATCTCTGAAAGTTTTGACCGCAAAACGTGAATGTCAAATTCTGCTGCTGCTGCTGCCGTTGTTGTTGTTATCGTTGTTTTTGCTTATTGCTATAAATATGTCAGTCAACGTCAAACCCATGTCTGGGTTACTTACGGATTACTGCTGGTCCCATAGAGATTCACAACAAATCTGTGATAAGTGCTGAAATTGTCAATTCAAAGAGAGACCTTGGTGTTAACCCGCCTGTTGATGTTATGGTAGAAATGAAGGCTTTTCCCCCTAAAGTACCCACCACCGATAATGGGTTTTCCCAAAGATACCTTAGAAGTGAATTGTATCGAAAGTGGAAAGCACAACTTACTTTTCTCGCTCCTCGAGGTCTCGTTGGTTAATATCTGCGAATGTTTAAGAAAAATTGGGATATTTAAATCGTATTAGTGGGAGGAGCACAACCACACTCGGAAAACCATTTATGAGGCAAAATCTTATTGGATTTGGCACGTCTTGGACAAGCGCAATTATAGCAAAATTCTAGTATTTGGCAAGCGTTCCCAATGCAAGTTGGAACGTTCACTCTGGATCGTGTTGTTATTGTCAGCGTTCCAATCTTCAGAAAGAGGCAAATGACTAACTCACATTTCTCGTCTGGACTTTTCTTTTTCTTCCGGCAAATGAGAATGATGCAGACAATGATGATCAGAACGGCCACGATGAGGGCGGCCACCACGGCCACAATGAGGATGAGATTAGCATTCCCCATTCGAATCAGTCCCATTCCTGTGGAAATACGAGGAAAAGTGAGAACTGTGGATCCAAGTCACGTTTCTCCAGCAGGCCTTCGAATGGCGCCTCAGCCAGGGCATGCAGGTTAGATCAATGTTTGCCGAGGTTGGCCATTTCTTCCCTTCAAATCTTGTTTTCTCAGTGAAATCAAATCAAGGATGGACTTGTGGTCCTTTCAGGATCTCTTCCTTGAAGTGAGTGAGTGAGTGAGTGAGTGAGTGAGTGAGTGAGTGAGTGAGCCCTTAGGCCGTTTGAGCATTAAAAGCACTCAAGCGAAGGAGAAAGAAAGGGAGACGGAGAAGCTCTCTCTTCCTCTCCTGCTGCATACAAATCCTACTCTACTGTACGTACGAGTATGTGTGAGGCGATGGACATACGCGTTCATGTGCCCCGTTGGTTGATACTCGTCCCTTTTTGTCAATAGCCACACTGATGCCCTAGCCAAATATGTCGAATTGCAATTGGACACGAGGACTTCAGAATCAGACAGATCAACGATTGCATAAGAAAAGGTTTGTCATCTTTTCTGGACATGGCCAAGAAGTGCTCGCTCGCCGATGGAGGGAGGATCTGTACGTAATTCTCTGGTCTTCTTCCCTCCCACCCGTCGTTCATCTTTCTCTTTGCCTCCTTCAAGGATTTCCACTTGGGTGCCTTCATAAATCCAGAGTTCTGGCAACCATGTCTTACCTTGGACATCGATCTCGCAGGGTTGACCAGCTCCGATGGAGTTGTTGACGTAGCAATAATAAGTTCCAAAATTATCGGGGCTGGGATCCAAGCGAACCTGGCTAATCAGACCATTGGATGTGACGTCTTCATCTAAAACCGTGGCATTGACTCGATGCCATCCGAAAGTGACCTCTTCAGGATTGGCCAAGGCCTCGCATGTCAGCACAATGTAGCCGTCGTCTTCGTTCTGTTCAATCTGACATTCGGGTTTATCTAAATGGGTGGGGAGGAGAAATGAACGAACATGACATTTTGGCTTGCTTTTAAAATGCCATTATTTGGCTGGTTGGCGGGTTGCCGAGTTGGCAATGCTAGGCAAGGCCTTTCATCTCTTGTTGGCTGTCCACTTACAAAGGACATCAATTTCCGTTCCAATTTCAGCAGCGCCGTGTTTATTTTGGGCCACGCAGGTGTAGATTCCAGCTTGGTCCTTTGATATTCCACCGTCGAAAAAGAGGAGATTATCAGCGGCCACATTTTCATTGTTGAATTTCCAAATGTAATTCGCCTCGGGGTAGGCCTCGGCCGTGCAGAGGACCTTCTCCCTGGAAGAACCCTCCTCCAGGCGAATGATGGCGTCCGAAATCTCGATATTTTCCGGAGGATCTGAAATGGAACAATGTGAAATCCCAATGCAAGTGTCTCGGTGGGGTAGTTGACTTTTCGTTCTGTCGATCTTACATTCCACTCTGAAATAGGTCGTTGAGATGACTCCTTCGTTGCCCACGAGATTGCCCGTGCTTTGGCACGTGTAATTAGCGTTGTCAATGACCCTGTCCAATTTTGCTCCTGGCCAGTTTTCAATGTTCCAGATGAGTGTCGAACGGACGGATTCGAAATCGTTCTTGGCCAAGTCCGCCTCCACTAATGTGGTGTTGATGGAGAACCTCTCGTCGTCCTCGCCAATTGGAATGCCATCTTTGAGCCAAAAGATGTCGCAAAGTGGGGAACATTCCACCTGACACTCGACGGAAAAGTTGTCAGATTCGGCCATGGCTCCAGTGTAAGGGGGAAGTCGCTCAATGAAGGTGGGGGGAGCTGCAATTTGAAAAGGACCGCCATTATCATAATGGATGAAAAAAGTCTTGGGCTGATTGGCCAGCCCAGCCCCAAGACTACTGGTTTTAAGCTCAGCCAATAATTGCCAGCCAACAAAAGTGACAGTCGCTCGGGCTCTAACCGGCTCTTTTGCGCATGTTATCTCAACTTTTTTGTAGGGGAACAGTCAACCTAATGGGGACTATCTCCAGATTATGCCAGTGGTTTTGGCTTCTCGCGCGTTTTAGTGCCCCCCCTCCCCTCCGCTTCCAGTTCGTTGAGTGCAGGGAGAGCATCTCCAATCCCCCTCGGTTTTGATGAGCCTGGCCCAATTTCCCTGTCACTTTTGCGGGTGAGGTATGCGTTTAATGTTCCCTCATTTCCAACCTTCAAGGCTGTGTGCTTCTTGCCTTTCTTGACTGCCCATCCCGTTTGTTGTTCATATCAAATGCTCTCGCCCATTAATCAAAAGTGAAAAAAGGCTCAACTCCCGTGATGCTTCTCCCGTACATACGCCCCTTGGGCTTGTGCCAGCTGGTGGGCTATGAGCACTTAAAGACTTTTTTCTCCCCGTTATTTGTCCATCCTTCTTGGAACCCCGGTGAGTAGAACACTGGTTGAAGCCATGGCATAAGCACCAGAGGACAACGACCATTAAATAGAATTAACAGGCCCGTAGGTGAACATACCAAAAACTTCGATGCCGATAAAGTCGGGTTCTCCTTCACCGACTTCGTTAACAGCCACACATGAGATATTGGCCTCTGTCTCGAGCGTCACCGGCTCGATGGTCCAATTGAATGAGGTCACATGAGTGACCACATGTCCACCCCTCTTCCAAATGAATTCGTCAGATTCGGGTCGTCCCAGATCCGACACTTCACATGTCAACGTGATTGCATCACCCTTAATCACCTCCTCCAAATCTTTTCGGATGAAAGCCTCTCCAGGTGGATCTGCAAGCAGAAAAGGACCCAAGGGATGTGAAGGAGCACATATACGTAGGCGGGGTTGCTATATTGGAGCGGATTCACAATACTCTTTTATGAACAATATTTGGTAACCCGGTCGGTCAATAAAAGAGCTTGAGATTGAGTCTGAGAACTGGGAATGAAGAAACGTGTAAATAAATTCCATTTTGTGCATCAGCGCCTTCTGGCCTTGAAGGCAAGTAACATGGTTCGTGTGTTCCAAGTAAAGCATGTGATGTGCGTGAGTGCGTGAGCGAGTGTGGATGTGTGTGCCAAAGGAACGTGCAACCACTGTTCATACGACGTACGAGAACAGTGCTGTTCGTTCTCCCAATGGTGAGACGAACTCGACGCACGACAGCCACTGGTGTGCGGGTGTGGTTCACATTGGTTGCCTTCATTGCATTCACCACACTACAGTCAAATGTCTTTGAGGACGAGACGAGTAACTTTGGGCTGTCGTCGTCGTCATAGTCGTCGTCGTCGTCGTCGTTGTTGCAGATGTTAAGGCGTTCGAGCCCAAGATCTCTTCTACACAACACTTCCCTCCCATTACGGGAAATAAGAAAATATGGGCTCCTTTCTACGTTCTCGTTGAAGTGGAACGGAAGCATCTCGGGTATTTCCAGTCATTCGCAGAATGCCCAAGTCTGGCTCATATTCACTTGTCCGTAGCGGATTTGCCATGGTCATCCTAATAAGATATGTTCCCGGGACAAAGTTCTTTAGTGTAGGGGTGCGCTCCCCTTTTCTACCTACTAGATGACATGTAGACATTCACTTCTGGGCAAAAGATGCTTGCTCGAAAATGGTACTTTTAGCACTTACAAAGGATTTCCAGTTCCTCCTCAGGGGACGCATCGCTCCATCCGGCTTCGTTGGCGCCCTCGCAGGAAAAGTTTCCGTGGAATTTGACCGTGACGTGTTCAAGAAGCAGTTTGCTGGGATCGATACCGCAGAGGTCGTTTTCATCATTGAGTTCGTCCTCACAGATGGGAAGTTGTTGAAGGAGTTCGCCATTCATGTACCATCGCACGCTGGTCAACTCGGAGGGATTTCCATCCTCGATATCACAGAACAAGGTCACATTTCGACGGTCGGTTTCGCTCACTGGCGAGGGTGGATCCATTCTCAATAAGACCTTGGGCTTATCTGTGGGGAGGATGTAGTTTATCGTAATGAGTCCTAGTGATTAGCATGCATGCATGCATGCACAGCTATTTAGCGCAAGCGCCATCATTGTAGGTATGGCTGGGTGTACTAACGATACTCACAGAAAACATCCACCGTGGAGATGTTGTCAGATTCTCCCACGCCCACCTCGTTCTCCACGACACAGGAGTAGACTCCAATATCTTCCTTTTCAACAGATTTTATGGTCAAGGAGGGCTCCTTGGATGTGCCTCCTTCATATTTTGTCTGGTTATTTACGGACAACAGTTGACCGTCCTGATACCTAGAAGGTTGGGTGGGACCGAGGCAATATTAGTGAAATGGCTCAAAAAAAGGGAAACCCTCGCACATCCTTGGATTCCTTGGCGACCAATCTGGAAATGGGCCATGGACCAGGATGAGGGGTGGGAGTTTTATTTGACTTGGTGGCTACCATGTTCGTACTGTTTGTTCAGGACAACACTGGGAAGTGAAGTCGAGCTGGGATGGCGGAACCAAGTTGGTTGGGGGTCTGGTATGTTGTATGCACGAGTGCTAAGAATGATATATCAAAGGAAGTACCCGAAAGAGCAACGAGATAGCAACAACTAGCTGGCCAAGAAAGAAGGTCGGAGGGAGATGGAAGTGGAAGTGGAACCTAACCAGGAACAACGTGGAAAGAAAGATTTGATGACCAAAGTTTTTGAGTAAGTTGTTCTGGAAGTGCTCTCTCGGGGAAAGTAATCCACCTTTCTTGCCGTAAATTTCCCACACAGAATTATAAAGTTTAATGAAAACTGCATCATCCCTCGTTGGGCCGGCACAACGATGAACTGTTGATTAATGCCAAAGATTGGTTTCAAAGACGAAGAAAGGATGAACCAGATTTGAAGGAAAGATGGAGACGACAGCGACAACAAAGACAACGGTTGCAAATGTTGGCAATTTCCGCTCGGGCCATCCTCAGACCAACAACCTCCGTTCCATTAAGCATTCAGCCATTCACCCGTGGTGTTCCTGGCCTGACAAACAAAGCGGAATGGGAGGACAAGCTATGCATATTTTAGAGCCATCGATTGGACAGGCAGGGTTAAGGAAGGGGGCGGAGAGGTCCAACTCTCCAATTCGCCAACAACCATCCAAAAAAAGAAGAAGAAGGAGGACGGCTACCAACCATCACGGCTGACTGGAAAAAAGGTTGGTGGAGCATCTACTCGTTTGGGAGAGTGTCGCATGGACGAAAACAAAATGAGTCTCAGCTTCAATTCCTCTTTTCCCCCCGTCCCCTTTCCTTCGCCTTCCTTTCCCTCTCTACATTGAAGCCTTGTACGTAGGCCATGCTCGGTGACTTGGGGACACACTCCTTGGACATCAATTTGTCAGAAGAGGTTCGAAATTGAGATCTTAGACTGGAAAAAGGGTCTCCTTGGCTATTTTGCTTCGAGGACCGCTCTTCGAGCACAAGCCGAACATGGGGTTCGAGTATTACAACCAACGTCTTTGCTCTTTGGCCTTACTCTAACATTGTACGTACGTACATAACGCGCTTGTTGAAACGAGCCGCGAATGAATGAGAAAACTGGTTGGAAATTCATTTCTCTTACCATCGCACACTTTTCAACTCGGGAGGATTGGCCTCGACCAGGCAAGAAATGGTGACTTCGTCGCTCTCGTAAACAGTTATGTTGGTGGGGCTGATCTCGACAAATGGGGCATCTGAAACGAGAGAAGACAAAATGATTCTATCGTTATCATGTATGCACACTTTCCAGAATGCTCCATCTGTCGTCGTCGTGGTCGTCGGTGCCAATAGCGAGTTGTCTTCCTTGTGATCTAAAAACCGACCATTGAAATACCACGCCAACGATAAGCAAGGCAGCAAGACAGCAAGCAAGAATGGTGAGTGGCACGTCTGAATGGGTCTGACGTCTGACTTTGGATGCGCAAGAAACTTACATAGAATTTGCAACGTGATGGATGATCGCTGAGGTTGTTCTTGGTTGTCCTCCAGCACGGGGTTATTTGCTTCGCAAGTGATTAATTCACCATTTTCGAACCGTGACGCCACAAACGAAATTCGACTCTGCGTCTCGTAGGTCTCGTCATCCTGTGGAGATGAATGAGCACTGAATGGGTCGGATGTAATCGACCTCACATACATATATCCTACAACAACAACAACTACTACTACTACTACTACTCGTATGAATGGGGAGGGGGCTATTATGCTGGCAAGCATCCTGGGATATTGCATCAGTTTTATTCCTAAATCAAGATGTCTAGGAAGACACAGATTCAGACTCATCGCAAGTGTCGTGCAGCGATTTCCACGGACAATTTCAACCTCATTACGAAGCCGGACGATACAAATGAATGTTTGATTACCTGCTTCACTGTGACCTCTACAGGTGGCTTCTGGATTGCACAAGACGAGAATAAGGTACCTGGCTTTAACACAATATTCAGAGAGTACCTAGCAGCAGGTGTGCTTACCTGAAGAGCCACATCCTCAGTTGGCGCCTCCGCCAATGGAACGGTCCCATTGTACCACGTGATCAAAGCTGCGGGTCTGGCGCCCTGGGCGCGACACATGAGGGTCACCACTGACCCGTCTTGGACTGGGTCATTGGCACCAATTATGGAGGTGGACTCGGGTCGAACTAGAACAAGGAACGGAAGATTGACGACCTCCCTTGATTATCGCCAACAACATCGTCCGTTTTTTCCCGGAAAAACTTTCCCCCCTTTCGTTCGCTTTTTGTTGTTTTGGCCTTCGTTCTAGATTGGAAGGACTATCAAAAATGTGTTTGCGTGTGTGTGAGAGAGAGAGAGAGTTCTCGTAAGATATCAATTCCCTGAGCTGGGACTGAATTGTGAACTTGGCAACTCTTTTTGATCTACGAGTAGCGTGATCATTTGCCCCGCGTGGTGTAGGCGATAATTTGGACTGGATCTTTTTCCCTCAGCTTTCATTTGTTGCGGCTTTTTGTCAAGTTCTCGCTTTACTATTAGAGCGAATAACTAGCTGACTGAAAGTCTTCATGGCCTCCAAACTCGATCTATGAACCATTCCCATTCAAGTAGCATTACATTGTCGATTGTCGAAGACCAGGCAAGCCAAGTCGAATTGCAGAGGCCCAAACTGTGGGGAAAAGTTTGGCTAACAAGTTGGGATGGGTGCAAAGGGAACCCTTCCAACCTCTTTTGTGTTTGCCAAGGAACTTTCCCTCTTTTCTTTTGTTTCCTGATTTGGTATTGTTCACGCGGAACTTTTCCTACTTATTCCCCTCATGTATGGAAAGTGTCCGGGGGATTAAAAGCTCGATCAAAACTTACGATTCACGTCCAATTGAACCGACGTCTGCAATGGAGCATTGACAATGGCTTCATTCTCGGATTGGCAGGTGAACCGAGATCCCAAGTCGCCTCGTTCCAAAACCACTCGGATCTCGTTGCGTCCTGTTCCAGTTCCATCCGGGCTCTCGAACGAACTAGCTTTGCCTGAAGGTACAAGAAGAAGGTAGCTATGAAATGATTGTGGGTGAGCTTGAAACCAAGGAGGATTGCCACCGAGAAAGGAGGGGTGATTAGATTACTCTCTTAACCAATGTTGTTACGCCCAATTTCGCCGATGCGTCTGGAATTTCCAGATTGTTGCTCTCGACGTCGACCCAAATGGTTAGACCAGGGAGCCGTGTGAGCTCCAGACCAAATTCTTTTATGTAGACATTGTGATAAAAGAAACTCAGATTTGCACTGTTTCGGCTTCGGGTGTTAGGCTACAGCCCGACAGAAAAAAAGCCGACCGAAGAGCTTTTTCGTTCCTCTTTTAAGATTCTTCTGACAGTTGAAGCCCATGGCCAATGGGCATTGGGCACCAAAAAGAGAGAAATGTAATACGTAGTATACTGTACATGGAGAATGGTGGTCGGTCCAGCCAGAGGCCCGAGAATTCGTCGTAAAGGCAGCTCTGAGAGACAAGGGAAAGAAAGCGAGATGAGAAGGGTAAGAGAGGATATAAGGATGAGCGGAAAGGAGAAAGAGAAAGAGAAAAAGAGAACCAAGATCTTGGAACTAAACCATGCCAAAATGATAGGGACCAAAGAAGAACAAGAAGACGAAGAAGGAGAAGAGAACGGGAGCGGAAGACAAAAACTCGTTTTTCCTCATTCCAGAAATTGTTCTTTAGAGAAAAATAAAAGAAAGTGCGCGTGGTGAGAACTTTTCCACTGTTCCTCCGTTCCTTGGTCCTCATCCCGCATGAATGTAAGAGGCTCAATAGACTTGACTGCCACATCCAACAGACAACAGTCCACCACCACGATAGTTTAGTAGTTGCAGTATCATTACTACGGCAGCCGTGTTTGTCAAGCCAGCTCCGTTGTACTTATGCATGCCTGCCTAGCCAACCCGAGGAAATAGGCAGAAGAGCCCAGAGTCCCCCATGGAACGAGGGAACCCTAAATGCCTTTGCTTTGGATTTGGTGTAGAGTATTGGGCTAACGCTCCTCGTTCCTCATCATGCTCTTCGATCGAGGCCAGCTGGTGGAAGCCCCACCACACCATCGGATAATGGATGGTTGGCAATTTTTGTTCCGACAAAAAGCAGACGGAAATGGGAAACGCTTAAGCCGCGATCGGCGATGCGGAATTGGCCTTACCTGACATAATTTCGGTTCCATTGTACCACGTGACCTTTGGGATGGGTTTTCCCCCACCGGATTCACAGAGCAGTCGCAGCTCCTCGCCTTCGTTAAATGGACCCAATGAAGTGGACGAGACGATGTCGCCCGTTTCGGGCATCGAGATGTTCAGGTACTTGGGCTCGGCTGTGAACAACAACAAAAAGACGAATGACCAGTTAGTATGATGAGTTCTACGTTTACGTTTATATTGCATGTATGTATACTATGTATGTAGACAGGTGCTTTGTACATGCCAATGGACCAACGAACTTCAGAAGTTTGACAAATGATTCCCGTTTGCCCATTCTATTCATCTACTATGGTTTCGGTCTATCGAGTGTCATCAAGTCTCAGCTCAAAGAGAAGTGCATTCACACCAACATAAAAAAGTTCCACAGAGAGAGAGCGACGAGCAAATGACACGGAAAGAATTAGAGAAGTCATTATGCTAATCCGGAGAAAATGTCATTTGCCATTTGATTTTCCTGCCCAATTCGTCCGAAGACACCCAATGCTCCTGTACTCGTCCCGTCCCTTGACGGCTTTCATGATCTGCCCCCAACGTACAAGATCTTTTCTTCCCTTTCCTTTTCTCTGATGTTGGCTATCATGTCAGATTGGTGGCTTGGTTGGACCCTCCATGGACATGGTAGTGCTTGCTATAAAAACTTCTTGTCAGAGGTCATGGGGTGAAGAGCAGAAGTTTGGGATGGAAAGAAACATGCACTGGTTGAGTTCGTTTGTCTCGAGTACTTCGTCATTCGAGCTCCAAACGAACCACGACCACGTCGTCGACTGAGATCATGCCCAAGTTTTTTTCCCATCATGAAAACATTCTAAACGACTTCCGAGAAGTATAACAACATGCTTCTAGATGATTTCGTGTTCAAGTTATGGAACCGCTATTTAGCAACAAGCATGTCATCATCGCCACCGTTTTCACATTGGGCTATTCAAATCATCATGATTACACTCAGTCCATTGGAAAACATATGTACGTACAACGCAAGGTGGCCGGAAATAGCAGTTCAATATCATGCTAAGAAAGTAAAGAGGTTTTGAGCTTTTGCATCACTCGATATGGCCTTCATTTGTGACTACCACAGCCTCCAAACTATTGCAAGGTTGTTCACAGTTGACACAAAAGGACAACAGGCTAAGTTGTTCTGATTGACCACAGCTCCTATACTTATGATGCCTTGTCAAAACCGCTCATGTCTCTTTGATGATAATAAAAGTAAGTATAATTTGTTCGTCGAGAACCTTGAAAGATGTCTAAGCTTTAAATATGAACGCGGGAAATGTTGATTTACATGTCAGATTGGTTCGTTTTACTCTGGTAACTGTTAAGTTGTCGTTATTTCTGGCCACCCTCAGTACAGTCTGTACTTTATACATATACGATCAAAGAGCAAGCATTCGAAGAACCCGTTTTCTTACCGAGCGTGGTCAGTTTAACCAGTTGAACCACTGGACAGTTCTTCGTGACGTCCAGGAAAGTGATCTCGCATTTATATTCACCCTCGTCACTGGTCTTGATGGAATTCAGCCTCAATTTGGCTTCCTCGCCAGCCTCATCTACCAAGAGCTCAGCCCTGAAACACACAAAGAAAGAAGAAACCAGCATCAACAAATGTGAATTGGACAACAGGGAAATGAATGATGCCTTTCCTATTGACATGGGCCAAACAGATCCACCCTCTATGATCCGCTGACCTCGGATTCCATTAAGGACATGATCCAGAACGGTCTAATATTAATGAATGTATTTTTTTGTCGGCACAGCAAATGCCTTTATTTTTTTGTTCCCTCAGAAACTCGTGCTTTCAAATAACGAACCAGTAGAGGAAAGAATGCTTATGCAGATCAGTTTTTTTTCCGGGCGCCTCTCAACCCTCCCAATTTCCCCCCTCCCCTTGTCAAAAGAATCAATCCCAGTTCGAACTTTCCTGGCTTCTCGAAATGACACATTCAGTGGCTCGAATGTACGTACAGGATTTGATGGGGCTTATGTGTTTATATATGCAAGTGTGTCATTGCATCAGGCCGAAAACACGACCGGAATATACGTCCGTTCATAGGGTTGTACGTACACTGTGTGTACAGTGTGTAGTACGTACGGTAGTAGGTAGTACTTACCGATCCGTGAGTTCGCCCTCGGCTTTGGCGAAATCCGCAACGGGACTGTAAACAAACACCCTTCGATTCTCCTTGTACCATTTGATGGAATGGAACTCCCCGCACTTGTTCTGGTTCACTACACAGGCTAAGGTGACCTCGGATCCTGCCGTCGCCTTGACTTCGTCCCGTACTGAGGAACCCGGGGAAGACGCACCTGCAACAAAGGCCACGAGAGTGAATTCAAATTCAACTTTTCCAATTACTTTCAAGGATAAGAACGAACGCAAGAATAAAGGAATAGATAGATGGATGAATAGATGGATGGATGGATAGATAGATGGATTTGTGAAGTAGAAAGAATGGGAAACGGGTTGAGAGAGCTAGCTAGAGAAAGTCCTTCAAAGTCGATTTCCAACTTGATTGTCCTCAAATGATAGGGAGCTCGAGATTGAGCTGGAATTGGAAATGAATGCATGCATCGTCCTTCCTCCATTTTCCATCCACCGTATCACTGCGTACGTACGTACGTACGTACGTACGTACATATGAGGTCGGAGGTTGGTCGGAAGTGTAGGGTCTGAAATTTGGACCACTCACCTCCCCACCGACCCAGATCCATATAAAACACGGCTGACGGCAATATGAGGCACGACATGCCAGATAGCCAGGATTCTACCACGAAGTCATCATGCAGCTGTGATATGACTCCTGGATTCACTCGAAGACAATGGCATCGAGCACCAAGGGTCTTCCTCGTCTTGACTTCTTGTCTTTCTTGTCTCTCGTAGGCAAATATTGTCATTGTTCAATCGAGCAAAAGGAAGGCCGAGCCAGAGCCAGTGCCACTGAATTCGAAGCAAGAAGAACAAGAAGCAGGGGGAGTTGGGAATAGCGAGTTTCTCGGTACTTGTGCCGATCCAGCCAATGATCCTATCACTGGATCAAACTCAGATTGTTGAGTAAGCATTTCTTCTCGTTGCCTGTTTCTGTTCCCAACTCCCTCTTTCTTTTTTACTTTCCTGACTTCCCTACTTCCTTCCTTCCCTCTCCATTGTGTGTTTCTGGTTGGCCCTTCGATGTCTGTATAAAGAGCCAAGAAGGAAAGAGGAAGACGGCACACAGGCACACGGGCACACGACTGATCACACCTCTCTAAATGGATTGGATTTCCATGAAAGAAGCCATGCAATAAAGATATAGTGGCAAAAGTGCCTGCCAAGGAGACGTCCCTTGAGCTTGCAGATCGAATAAGCAGGGGGGCACAGGGCTCTACTAAGATCATTTCGAGCCCCGTTGGTGGGTGGCCTTTGCCCTGCACTAGGGAGCACCAGTCGGAACAATGTTTATCTACGGACGTATGAGGAGACATAAAAGAACGAGACCTGCGACCAGATTCAATAAGAGAGACGGCAATTCTCCGGCCTTTCATGAAGCTCATCAGAAGCCCTATTGTAACAGGACTCTCGAGAATCGAATGGAGCTTGACGGAGTGGTGGATGAATATCTATATTAATGCCACCACAACATAGACGCGTTATTTTAAGAGAAAAAGGAGTTCGTAGAAAGTGCAGTACAGCATGACGTGCTAACAATTAGTTGTCATTGTTGTTGTTGTTGTTGTCGTTGTTGTCGAGCTATTTCCATGTCCCAAATCTTCGTTCTGGGTAGATGACTCGTTCGCGTCCGTCTTGGCCCGAAGGGGGTACTTGACATCGATCAAAGAGGCACCATTTTTTGCCTGGAGTGTCTGCGAGGTACCTCCTCATCGCACAGATCATCCCATTGCGTCATAAACCAAAAGGCTGAAGGTAAAAAATATCCCCGATTTTTAGGGGGAACCATACACCTCGTCCATCCTCTCAGCCCTCCTACTCAATCCATGCTATCTATCTTACGGTAAAGTAGAGCTTTGAGTGTCTCAAGAGTCCTCGTTGTGACTCGTGTTTCCCCTACGACCATGCGGATGCATCAACGCCAAATCGGGGTGCTTCACAGTTGATGAATGTCTCCGAAATGTTTCCTGGTGCCAGAGGAGGGAACACTACCCAGGAGCATTGCAGCGCTCTCTCTATGCTTGGATAATAATGGGTGGAACGAGATGGGGAACCCAAAACGGTGGAGAGGAGCGAGCTTGATGGGAGGATAACTGGTGGCGGGACTTTGGAAATTGCGTTCCAATTCAGGGGAAACTTTGCTTCCAAAAGTTGAGCGTGGGTGGGTGCGTTTGTGTCCTTTTCCTCTTTTCTCCGGGACGTCTCTCCATTTGAGTGAGCACAATGACGACAATTGAGAGCCGACTGCCTCTGGCTGAAAGGAAGGTGGTTATTTTGCAAATCCTTGAATAGAAATGCATGGAATCGGAATTTGAGGCGTCTCCTTTGTCTTGTTCTCAGTGGACCGAGGACTACCAACTTTGGGCTTTGGCTCTCACTTTTGGAACACGTGAAAAACGTGCTCTTGTGACCTAAGAGGTGTGCACTAAGGTTTTAGCTATGACCATGCTGCCCAAGCCTTCGGTTGGATCAGTTTTGTTCCACTAGCACGTAGAAATGTGAGTAGAGTAGGCAGTGGCTGGACGTAGTAGAAGTAGTTGTCTTTTGTGGTTGTTAGCCAGCCTCAGTTTAAACTCGTTGAGAGTGAACCTCAGCTCGATCCTCTCGCACTCACTCACTCACATGCATCCACAGCGAGATGCTTTTGAACCCAGCTGAGGCTGCGAGTGAGTGAGAGGGTGATGGTGGTGCCTGACGATAGAAGTTCGTAGTCAACAAGCTCAGACTACGATCCTACATACAGGCTCGTGTAGGTCCCTCTGACTGGAAAGTGTGAGAGGGGCGGGTTTTGGTAAGTCCCTAATGTCCTACCAACACACACACTCGCACCCTAGAGAAATCCACGGAAGTTGCACAGCATACAAATGATCGTAATGACGACGCACATGGCAATTGGGATGAGAGCCAAGGAGAAGTCGGCAATGGACAATCCATTGGACACCCACTAACCCGCTGGATTGGGGCGAGGCCATCCTTGAGAAAACAAGAGGCTCTGTGGGTGCATACGAAAGAAGAAGAAGAAGAAGACGAAGAAGAAGAAGAAGCCTCAACGCAAAAACGGGACCTTCGATATTATTGGGGGACAGCTGCAGACCACGTTTTATCCGTCTGTGTTTCAGCAACTGACTCCAGCCAGTTCGGACCTCATCTGAGCTGACGATCTTGGGTGCACTTTGTCACATTAGATTGGAGTATTTGTGGAGGCTCTTCTTTCGCAGGGCTCTTAAAATGTGGTTGTGAAATGGCTTTTTAGATGTCAGTGCCTATCTGCCTCGGATCTAAGACGATTTATTGGTTTACCGCGGAAATATGAGGGTGGCAAACACACCACTAGCCAGAGCTGAGTTATTCCCAATCCTCAACCCTCGTTTGGCACAAGAATCGGGATTTTTAGCACCAGGGAATAATCATCTGTCTCGGCTAGACTATGTACGGTGAATGTTCTAATCAATACCATGTTTTTGCATTTCCTCCAGCTTGTCACTCCATTGTCAATTCGTAACATTTCTGCCCATTAGTGAATCGAAATGGCACTCCTCCCTCCTATCTCGATTAGCTGTGATTCTTGGCGCTCCTTGGATTAGTGTCCATGCATTTCATGCCAAGCAAGCATTGGTGGCACATTGAAGAGTAGTCACTCGTCAAGTCTCTTCTTTGAAATAAAGTCATCTGATTCTTGAGATTGACGAATAAATCTTTTAATGAATGGCAAAGATTTTGAAGACAGGAACAAGAAGAGAGGGAGGGTGTCAGGATGACGGTTTTGTGTCCATGTGGCGTGAAGATTTCCAACATGATGTTGGCTTGATTGTTTCAACAAACAAGTTTCAAGGATTTCAAATCCATTCAGGCTATCATTTTTATCATACCCTGCCAACCAGCTAACAACCAGCCAACAACCAGCAATCAGGCAGCCAGCTATCCAGTCATTCCACCATAAAGCACTTCTGCACTTAATGGCTGCCTCTAAATTGCAGTATTTACTGGCTCGTTGTCTTGTCCTTTTATTGCGATTTTGTTTCTGGTTTGGAATCAAAAGAACGCTGAGATTTTCCTTTTGGCCAACAGCCGGCACTCACTCTCAATACAATGCGACCATGAGGCCACGTGACAACCCGACTGGGTGGTGGTTCTCAGATGCTAACCTAATTACGAGAGACCCCCCAAAATGGGATTTGCCAAAGCGGCCTTCTTCCTTCCACTTGAACTCAGGAGAGCGAAAATAGACCGACTCGACTGCACACCCGTTCAACTTTAGAAGACCAGACTAGATACGTAGGCATGGAAAGCTGGGGAGAGAGGGGACAGAGAGTTGCCGAATTCAAGAGTCATTTCCTTTTGGCACTCGTTGAATGCAGGGCTCGGGCCAAGATCAACCATTGAACTGGACTCTCGAATTTGAAATGAGGATGACCATCTTCCAAGAACGCTCATGTGGAAGTTGGAAACCACTGCCACTTCTTAACTTACCACGACTTAACCAAGGTTTGTCTCTACTCTACCATTCTACGCGATGCTTCGACTCGGGTTGGATATCATAGTGGATAACTCCCAAAATGGTCGAGTCATTGATTGGCACAAGAGCCAAAGCAGCTTCCTCGATTTCTGGAGCGGTTTGTTTCTTGCTCATCACATTGATGCCCTTGATTGATCTTCCTCCGAAAATATTTGTCTCAAGGCCGACTCGAACGTACATCAGCCAAATGAGGAGAAGAGACGTGGATGTCAAGGCGAGGATCGTTTGGCAAAACGGACGATCGGACCCCATTTAGGGTCGTCCTGACGAAACGAAACCCTATCGCACATGAGATGTGACAACCAAGAAGAGTCGCCGAGTGATAATGTCACACGTTGAAGGAACATACCCCACGGGGGGAGGCCGCCAACCATCGTGACATCAACCATTCTGGCCACAAACCTTGGTTCAACGGCCGAGTCAAAATAGGGGAAAACAAGAACATACCGAGCAAACCAACCAACTAAGCAACCAAAGAGTAAATCGGAAGGAAGGAAATCAAGAAGAAGAAGACGACGAAGAAGACGAGAGACATAGAAAAAGACACGCAAGAAAAATAGATATCGGTAATTGATAGCTTCTGTTTTTCGAGGGGCTCCTAGCGCTACTGAGCAAGTGGGTCCGTTTCCCATGATGAGCAGGAGTAGTAGTCGTAGTAGTAGCTGCCTTGTGATGGAAGTGGCACTGGTGCGGTTTGGCACGTGTCCGCTCAGTTCCTAGAGGTGTGTCGGCCATGCATGCCAAACTCTCGGGAGGATCGACCCAAGAACTTGAGAAAGTTGGGAGGTGTGCCGACCAATGCCTTGACATCGATGGAGGTCTTTCCGTGTAAGAGTTTTGCACTGTTTTTGTCGCTCGTTCTTTCTCGTTCTTTGGTATTGGAAAAATTTCCTACCCTATCTCCTTTGTTGGAGGAGTGTGCTCGAATCCTCCGTTCAGCAGTTCAGTATTTGGGTCTTATCATCATCTTTTTCTAAAGGAAATGGTTCGGGACGAATGATTTTCTTTCTAATGAGGGGATTTCAGCGTAGAGCTTCTTCATTTACCTACATAGTACTAACACCGGGTCGGATGAAAGGAGATGGATGGATGGTTGATGGATGCAAGGAGGATGGCGGTTGTCTCCAGTTTATTATGGCTGGATGGTTAGTTGGATGGCTGGTAGATAGTAGGTAGGTGGCTTGAATGATGTTGCTCCAGTTGGTACAACTACTACGTAAGGCGAAGAAACGACAAGTCATTGCTCTGAGTTACTAACATCTGCCTCTGCCACTGTCTCTGCAGTATCTCCGTGTGTCTCCAAGCCTCAAATGAGACAAAACTGCCGTCACGAGCCTCATTACCACCAAGATGGAACAAAAACCCTTTCCGATGTGAAAATTGCACAAAGACGTCCTATGACTTCTCTCGCTTTGCACTTATTCATTTTCTTCCGTAATGGATATTGCAATCGACACTACCACCGGCTCCAATGTCACTCTTCCTCCCTCCCTCCTTCCCTCCATCATTTGTCGTCGCTAATGTTGTCATGACACGGGCTAACCATGCGATGATCCGCATGGTAATACCAATCATTCCCGTGACATCTTAAAGAGACTGGGATGCCACAATGGCGCCCCTATTGTACCTGCATTATCTCTCCAGGGGAAGTGATTCATAGTACAAGTTACTAGGTCCGTATAATAACGGCCTGTTGTCTGGAGTCAAACGATATCAATCTGGTTGTCGTTGTCTTCTGCCATATCGTTTCAGAAAGAAATGAGCCCAAACAACGACAACGATATGGTATAACGATCCTGTTGTCGTTGAAGGATCGTACCATTTCGTTCGGGTCGGTCGGAGTATAAATCTATCGTTGTCCCTCCTGGGATCCATCTAACGTGCGACACATTAGAATATGCATGCCATCCATGGCTGGGAAAGGAAATGAGATATTTTTATCACCAATATCGCTCCAAGATCAAAACGAGCCAGATAACACGGGTTTCTTAAAACAAGCATTGCCAACACCCGGGGGCCACAAATCAGTCGTGAGAGAAAGAAGGCGAAGGGAAGTTGAGCTCCTTCATCTATCCATCCATCCATCCATCCATCCATCTACTACTTACTGTATGCACTAGACGTAGTAAGAGAGAGGTATGGAAAGACAGAGCGCAAAAGAAGAGCATAGAGAGGAGAAAGAGAGAGAGAAAGAGACAGAGAGAGGGGGGAAGGGGAACAACAACAACCATCTTGTCCACGCTCGATCGGAGACAGCAGCTGTGGATCCTCAAACTTGCTCCAACCATCGTCACGGGGAAAATGGTCGTGGAAGTGGAGCAAGTACGATGTTAACAGTACACAAGAATCGTGAGTCTGCCCACGACGACCTCCTTCATTTTGAAGTCACATCTTGGTATTGTAATTTCAAAGATGGGAAGAATTCCCTCTCCTCGTCCTCCGGGTCCCCATCTTGGTTGTTCCCTCGACCCAAAGTCTTGTGTACTGAGCCATAGCTCGGGAGGTTCCAGTCGAGCAACACGGATGCATCGAGCAAGTTCAGATTGGCCATAAATTTTCTTGCCTTTCAATAGACGAGAATTTGCATACGGTAGCCTGGTTTCTGTTCTGAAATTGGACAGCCTTGCTCGACCCGAGCTGGAGCCACCATGGCCGGAGCTCTTAAAGTTGTCCTGTCCAATCTCCCTGCTTCGGACTTTAAACCAGTCTGGTGTGGATCCTGATCCACCCAAAGTTCATTCGCTCACTTCAAACCTCTCTATCCGCCCCTTGACAATGGGCCAGCTTAACCCAAGTATTGGTGTGAAAGAGGGTGAACCCAAGACCAACATTAGCGGACTCAGTGGGAAGGAGAGGTGGTCCCAGTTAAGCATGCTCAGGACGGAATATCTGTCCACCCATCTTCGAGGGCATGATTGCATGTCTCTTAAGAACCCTTGTCCCTTTCGTGAAATTCAATATCACTTACGAGTGTCCTATGAAGTAGTAGTAGTACTTCATAGAGCTTCAAGCGGGCCAACTAACTGACTTTCTGGGGTTGGGATTTGAGTTTGGAGTTTGGCGGCTGACATTTACATCCCGAAAGGATCCCTAATCACCCATTTGGGAAGCGAGGAGAGCTGTCATGGCCAAGTGTGACCAGGAAACACGTCCCCTAATCTCCTGGAGACGAAGTTTGAAAGCCAGCAACAACCCATTTGTCAATGTATGTACGTATGTGTGTGTGTGTCTTAGTGTGTGTGCGTATATAGTATATGCGTGTACAGATGGAGAACACGAGGGAGGCGGAGGGGAATGAATTTGGTTGGCAGTGAGATTTGATTCTTTCAATGGCATCTTTCATTCATCCTTCTCAAGTGTGATTTGGATGGGAAGGAACCATTACGAGCGACAAAATCGACATTACGGTAACAGGAAAGACAAGAGAATGAGAAGCTGGCAACGCCCACTGATTCTCATCTCTAGATGCAAAAAAGGTTCGAAAGGGAAGAAAGTTCCAAAAGAGACACATTCACAAAATGATCAGAGTCAACGCCCAGATTTTATAGCACACACAGACATACGCTCGTTCACTCACACACGGATCCCCACACTCATCATCCTCTTTGTCATCGACGTCGACGAAGACGACAACAACAACAACAACGACGACAACAACGTCGATGTGGACATTGTCGTCATCCTCATCATTGGTGTGTGTAATACAATTTCTAATGGCGTCGGTCCGATTTCAATGGATTCAAGTGTCTCGTTTTCGGCGGCGGCCGCGGTCGTTTCCTTACTTAAAAGACGTAGGCAATGACATTCTTTGCCATCAGAATGATCATAGTGCTCGTCGTGGTCGACTCTCTAGCACTTTACTCAAAAGAAAGAATACAAAGTCGTCTTGTCTGGCTGGTGGCTGCGCTGCAGTGGTGGTGGTGGTGGTGGTGATATTAGTGGAAGTAGCTACTGCTACCGAAGCTCCTAACACCATTCTAACAAAGGTGTAGGAGGCGGTTCGTTCCGAAGTCGTCACCGAGAGTCACCGAGGAAAGACGAGATGAGGAGTCCCTCCGGATGACAGGGAGTTGTTGCTTTTTGGTTGACAGGGAGGAGGTGGAAAAGGGCGAAGAAGTCGTGAGAAAAAACCCGTGAATATTTGAACCCTTTTCCTGTGTTCAACATTCATGCCCTGATGACTGGATAGCTGGAGTATGTACGCGTAGAAGGGAAGCAGAAGAGTTGAGGGTAGGAGGTACAAAGAGAGGTAGGTAGAGAAGTAGAGAGTGGGAAGACTTTGCCGATTGGCCGGATGGTTGCATGTTCAGGTGTCGTTTCTTGGTCGACAAAAGTCACTCAATTTGCAGGTGAATCAAATCACCAACACGGGCAAGATCAGGAGGAGAGCCGTGCCCAATTCACCCTGGACCAACGCATAATAATACAAAATAGTTCCTTTGAATCGGGCAACTCACACGTCATCAAGATCCATCATCTGCCACCGCCACGAGTTGAATGCCACGACCACTGCTACTACTACTACTATTACTGATTTACCACTGCTAGTAGTACTACTATTTTTACTTCTCCCCCATCACCGTCAATACTATTATAAGCACCACTGCCATAGCTGACTGCTTTGTATGTGCGTACATATATGCATGCAGTGATTCTGGCTTGTTCCATCTAGGAATTGCTGCTGGTATTCATTCTCCTCAAGTCGTTTGACAAATTACAGATAGGATAAGAGACTCCACGCAACACATACGACAGAGTACGAGCATGATGAGAAGGAGCTCATTTAATGCTCGAATTAGCCCAACGACATAGTAGGTCATAGTAGTACGTACATCCAGGGTTGGTCGGTAGTAAAGGTATCCTGTACGTACTGGATTGGCAACCAAGGCGAGAATCAAGACAGTGATGCAGAATCTCGACCCTCCTCCCGCTGAGTGGGTAGTGGCCATCTCTGGACGTTTTTTTACGAAGATATGCCACTTGTCTTCGTTAATGCCAAAACAGATGCAAATTGCCCACGAGGATGGCAAAATGGTGTTGTAAATGTCGTTCCACCCTCACTCGTCGGACAACTACACCCAAATTGGGAGGGAGTCTTTCCATTCCACCGGGTCCCCTCGTCGTCATGTCATTTATACCCAATAAGGAACTCGCTCACTTGGCCATTACTAATTTTATTGCCAGGGATTCCTCGCATGATCATCTCGAGCCTTGTTCATGCCTTTATGTTCTCCTATATTCCTCCATAACAAAAAGCGGCCTTTAGCGACTGGTTTCCATACGAGTGGAGCCTATTGAAGACCGAAAGCGACGTCCATTCTGAACAAGGAGATTTTCGATCTTACGTCTCAGCTCACTCGAAGGAAGATGGTGTTTTTGCATGAGATCTGCGAGAGAAGAGGTGTTGTCACTTCTCCATTCGCTCCACGATTCGACCGATGCAGTTAGCTGGCCAGCTAGCTAGCCAGTCACCCAGCCACCCACTGGGCCATTGGGCCATTCGAAGGACATTCGAAAAAGAGGGACAGACAGACACTACGAGAGAAAGAAAGGCAATTTCTTCCTCCATTTATCTCCCGTTTCAATTAGGTATCTTTTTCTTTCGCACTTTGAGTTCTTTGGTCGCTGCCCGTGGATGGACCGCGCTTTACTTCTGTGCGAAGACAACTGAGAAGAAAGACAGAAAAAATCTACTCCTAGATTGGAATGGACCAGCATTAGTTGGTTGGGTCAGAGAAGAAGCGAGCTAAAAGTCCACAAAAGATCTACGGAATGGACAAAGAAACTTGGAAAAGAAGAAGAGGAAGAAGGGACTGAAAAGACGCCAAAAGTCAATCCTCAATGACACTTTGGCCTCCTATCCTTCATAGGGTGGCTGCTACGTAGTGCACGTAGTGTACGTAGAGAAGAAGAGGAGAGGAGGAGGAATGAGGTGCTGTTGTATTCTTGAGAACCAATCTGTTGTGATACTGACTACATCCTAGAAGTGTAACAAAACTCGCTGGAGAACGGAAAGTCTGGCTCAACTGGATCATGGTGGGTTCCCTGTTTATCCCGAAGAAAGCTCATTTTGATTTATGGAAATGCGCCAAAAACGACAACCAAACTTTGAATTAAACATTCCCCAGTCGTCTCACAAGGATTCGAAGTGGTGAAATTGAGAGTGGAACAAAAAACTTTCTTCCCGTCAACACGGGCCAAGCGTAACAAACCATTCGACGAGATCGTTGGTCGCTTCGAAACAAAATGCGATCGTGCGCTTATGAACACATTGGATTTGATCAGATTGGAGGTCACCGTGGTGGCTCTTTTTTAAAATCATCTCATTCACTCGATCCATCCGATCCAGGCTCAAAAGGAACTGGACTCGATTTCCTCGAGGTCATTTCCAACCCAAAAGGCGGGTTATTGTTGTGTTTTGTGGCTTGGTTCGTTGGTTGGTGAGTGAGTGGTTTGGCTCTTTCTTTCCTCTCTAAACTGGTTTTCTGTGCCAGTCAAAGCACTATCACGTACGAACGTACAGTACAAGGCTCTCAGCCTTCTCAAGCAAAGGCCATTGCCATTCAGTAGTGGAGAGTTGCACACTTTCGTTTCCTTGGTGAGGATCTTTGCTATCCTGTTTTTGTAAGCGAGGTTTGGAAGAAGGTCGTCGTTCTTCGTGCTTCAAGTTGATGTAATATTCTTTGAAATGGTTGCGGATTTTTTTGGGTTAGGGGTCCGGGGCCTGGCATCTCCTCAACCATGAACCATTTATTTGTAGGCACTCTTGTTTCACGTTGCCTCTCCTGCAGTATTGAAACGGCTCACTGCATGGCTACAGTATTACTAGATGATGTTGTTGTTAACATTTGGAACAATCCTTCCCGAAATTCTGGCATGATTGAGTGGAATTATTAACCACCTTGAGAATCGATGTGCGCCACGAGATTTCAGTGCATGCGTGTTGGTTGGGGTCCCCAGTCTCAGTGAGTATGTATGTACCATGTATGCACGAACGAGTACATGCTATGCTGCATTTATTTATTGGCCAAATGCCCTGAGATTGAAGAGAGGGAGGGTTAAAGAAGGAGGTGATTATTGTCAACACCCACGCCGTCATCAGCATCTCGGAACCGACTAGCTCTGATGACCAACCCGGCCATCATCGCCATCAGCCTTGGTATTCTCCTCCCCCTCGTTCTTCTTTTCGTTCTCTTGGTCATCAACATCCCCATCATCAACAGCAACAACAGCACCACTAACACCAGCCACCGGAGAAGTGGTTCCACCATCATTTTTCAGGACAACTAACAAGTCCGCCCAAGCCGTTGGTGATCTTTAATTCCTCATCAATTCATGCCCAGTTCGCTTCAATAGATAGATCTTTGAAAAGACACCACCGTGGAAGAGAAGAATGGGCCACAACCCATGGACAGCAAAAAATGAAGAAGGAAGAACCAAGCAGCACACTTCTTCCTTGGATGCATGCATTCAGAGTTCAGAACACAACAACCACGACAACCACTACTGCCACCACCACTTCTACTCTGTCGATTTCAGCCTCTCGTGACCAGTATGAGTCGCTACACAAGAGCTCTACTATGTATGACTGTGGTGTGTGCACCACACTGCGAGGGATAGCAGATGGACACTGGTCGTGGGGGATGAATGTGAAACAACGCCTTAAGTCCTATTGTGCCCTATTATTACGGGGCCTGAGACTGACCTTGATCTCGGGTGCATGGTGAATAGTTACGAGGAATCGCCAATCGAAGTCGTTGGACTGCTTCAAGCTCTGTCTGTCTCTATCTATCCACTGGATGCACCGCCCTCGAGCGAGGAGGAGTAAGAAGAGAAAGATCCTATCGGGAATCTGTCCTGACAAGCATGGCAGGAGGCGACCACGAGGAGGACCAGGACGAGATCAGGTTGATAATGATGGTGATGATCATGACCATGATCATCATCATCACTATGATTACTACCTCGGCCAATACTGCCACTTCAACACCAAGTTCTTCTATTACAAGTACTTCCACACTCTAAGCTCTTTCTTGATCTTGACCAGAAGATTGGCGAGATCATCTCGAGCTCCCGTGGAATCGATTTCTGATGACTACTGCTGGATTATGGGTGTCGATTAGCTTGATGAGCAATCATTCGTCTTTCCAAACACCTCGAAGGAAAGTGATAGGAGGATGCTCCACATAGTGCCTATTATTCCTGTACAAGGAGCGAAGTAATTTACGTTCCATTCATGTGGGGCCTGAAAATTGCTGAGGGGCAAATATGGTGTGTTCGATCGAGCAATGAGACTAAATCGGGGAGGATTAGTCAATTGCATTTCATCGTTGGAGGCGCGAAGAAATCAAGGTTAGATCTCCCTTTTAGGATTTGGAGTGGATGAGGATGTGGGGGCAACCTTAGGGTGGTGCTGATGGTGGTGGCATTGGCAGAGCCAATGAAAAAGAACCATGATGGCGATAATCATCATCACCATCATCATCACTTGTCCTTCTTGCTCTTCTCATCCTTTGGGATAAGATGCCCATTTGAGCAGATTTTCACGAAACGGAGTCCAGGCCAAGAGCATTCCGTCATTGCGATCATCTCATCATCATCATCATCGCCACCACCACCACCACCTCACATACTTGACAAGCATCCTCATCTGTCCCAGAAAATTCCAGCCACCTCGGGTACTCGTTTACTCACTTGAGCACTCGCACTCATATGCACGTTTCGAATTATCTTTGGATGTGCCCCTCCACCAATTTCACTTCAGAGCCAAGGAAGAATATGATGACCGAGGAGGCGAATAAATAGGAGACCCCTCACATTCACATTTTCCTTTACGTACATATGCACGGTTACTTAGTTACGTCTATACATACCGGGTCCAATAGTCGATCGCTTCTTCATCGACTCAGAGAGACAAGGTCGTCACCGTCGCTTTCGTCGATGACATTAATCTCTACCTCTCTCATTTTGCCACACTCATTCACTCCCTTCCTCTCTCTCTCTCACACACATACACACACACACGCACACACGCACACACACTTTTGGACCTATCTCACTTCACCCATTCTCAAGCCCTCCGTCCTCACCTTGTGTGCATGCCAGCGATCGATCAATAATTAATTCAAGGCACACCAGGCTTGCAAAATTGATGGGGAATAAATTGCCAAATCTCCTAGTAGGTAGGTGCCTCTCGACTTCTTCGCTCAAAGCTCCAAGAAATCGGGCATCAAGCTCGGACGAATGAAGAAGGGATGGAATCATGGAAGGAGGTACGAGAGCCAGAGAGCCAGAGAGATAGAGAGAAAGAATGAGAGAGCATAAAGTGGTAAGATTGAGGGAATGAGGCAGAAAGTGCGCCTTCCCTCATCCGTGATGATTTGCTGTTTTATGACGATGAAGATATTTCTGTTCAGGATGAATTAGAATCCAGAATAGCCTACACCGAATGGCCAAGAGTTGACCTTTCCGGAACGACACAAACATGACTGACGATGTTGAGTGTGTTGATCCCTTGTTTTGTCCTCCTTCTTCTCCGGGATTTGAATTTGGATTGGATTGAGCGATCTGGCCGACGATCTCGTAAATGGATTGAGGAGGATAAACAACTCATATGATCGTATACAAAGTTATTGAATCGAGCTCGTTCGGGCATTGCTTAGTCGATGATCCTCCTGGGGCGATCGGAGCAGCGTTGGAAGTACCAAACAAACCCTTCTTTGGCTGTTTCTTTCGAATTTCTCAAAGTCATCGAATCAGCCAGTCCCAACTATCCCTTTCAAGCCAACGCATAACAAGGTGCTCTTTGGAGTTGGAACTACCCGTAGTCTATAAGTAGTGTGTGTATATTCAGCTGAAATACGTACATGTACAGTGTACACGCACACGATAAGAAGAGCAAGGGAGAACAAGATGTTCCCCCTCGTTCCTCTGCTTCAAGAAATGTTGTTTCTTTGAACTTTTTTGTCAAAAAAGTTTCCCTTCATTCTGATTCACTTTGAAAATTAAAGGCACAGGCTCCAATGTGGCCTTTCTTTGTGCTGGAGTCGATCTCGTACGTACATGATCCAATTTCTAGCCAAGAGGGATGAGGCTCAAAATCTACAAGAGCGGGCGAAATTTCCCCCCATTAAGGTGTTATCTACGATCAAGCAGCCTTTATTTGAACTGGCCTGCCAACAAGCACTCCATTTTACGGAATTTTGAAAGAGGTCCAAAGTACATCCCAGAACACACTCAGAACACACCCACACGACGAGCGCAAGAAGTATTTCCGAAGATTGCATCAAAATCGGCCTCGCCAATCTCGCTTTTGAACTGGCACAGGACTGGCTGGAGAAGAAGCCATGGCTGGCCTCTCCCTCATTCAGACTTGTTTCCCGAGATCGAGTTTATGGATCTGCCCAGCCATGCCCAGCAATCCTCGTGTGAAGGCGAAGGCTGAGAAATGATGGTGGCCTTTTCCCTTCTTCTAGCTCAGGCCAAGTGAGGCACACTCTTTTTTTTTTGAATCGGCCTTCCTCAACTACTAGTACTAGTGCTACTACTACTACTACTACTACTACTACTATACAAGCACTACTTTGACTGCTAACACCAGTGCTGTACTTTTGTTATGAAGAAGGCTGCCTGCCCACTTTTGACTTGAGTGCAGCTCATGAAGCCAGAGGCTAATGCCTATCGCCTTCATCATCAACATCAAGGAAGGACAGGGTGTGACTGTTTGAACATTTTGACCTTTCCCTTGAAAAAGAAGACGTGAAATTGCCTTTTTCTCACCTGCTCTTGTCGTCTTTCTTCTCTGTACTCTTACAATACTTCTCCTCGTCAAGGCAGTCAGAGCGTGCCTTGATCGAGCTTAGGGAACAGGAAAGAAAGAAGAAAAAAACGCATCGAAACCCCGAGATTTTTCATCACGGTCATTGTGAATCTCCCATGAGTCTGTTTAAAATCCCGTTAGTCTTGACCTCGGTTGGGGTGACAGTTTTGCATTAATAATGACTTGGAGGAGCCAAGACTGAATATGATTGACACTCCGACCGGGGCCAAAAGTTTCTATTTCCAATCTTCTTGTCTCATTTTGCGCGAGCAGGAGCCAACAAGACCAGGCACGCACGTCCTATTCCTAGCGGTGGTGGTGGTGGTGGTGGTGGTGGTGGTGGTGTGATGTCGGAAATTCTTCGAAACATTCCAACTGCTCGTTTACGTTTGCAATAAAAGAGCTATTGTTAGGGAGCAAGTACGTAGAAGAAATAGATGTACCTACCTACAGTAAACTGATCTCCACAGTGTTGTGTTTGGGGATGGACAGACAGAGTACACACAAACAACAGTGAACTGGCGAGCCTACCGAGTACAGAGGGCTTTTGTAACCCGGGGAAACGAATGGAAATGACAGAAGACATCCATTTGGAACCGCACCAAACTGCCTTCTTGCACTCACTCAGTGGATGGAACTACGTAGAAAGACGACGACGACGAAGAAGATGAAACTCGCCATTCTCAATTCTCAATCCATCCTGTATTTGGGTGTGTGGATGTGTTTGGGTGAGCTAATCTGTTTAACAAGGCACATATTGACACCCACCTCGGGAGGCAGTCGGGTGGTAGACAGACTTCCCCATAATATGGCGAGGTGTAGCACATTCGAACGAACGTGTGTCTCGTGTGTAGTACATGTATGTACTACTATATTTATGTACGGATCTACAAGACGGCCATATTATGCATATTATGCAGAATAGAAAGGCTAGGTCGGCACTTCTATTTCCCCGGGCCGTTCAATCAGTTGTGTTTTTCTCATTTTGTTCCCTCATTCACAACACCCCTTTTCATCTCTTTCTTCATCTCTGGACGAAGATGGCCTTTTCTACTCCAAGCCATGCTCAATAAACATACATGTACACACACATGCACATAACTAGACATCGATGGGCGATAGATTGTAGATCACACACTAGATGCATCATGGATCGAGAGAAAGATGGGTGTCTTTGTCGTTGGGCACTCTATCGGCCATGAACAAGGCATCTGTTCAAGTCATTGGACGAACTCGGGGTGGGACGATGAACCTCCTAGTACTAATTTGTATTTAAAGATGTAAACCACATGTTGAGCACGAATAGCAACGCAGGCTTTGTGCTGAGCTTGGCCTGGTTGTGTGTGTGTGTTTTGTTTTTATTTCCCCAAGATTTATCATGTTAATTGGCTGGCGTTGACGAGGCTCCCGAGATCAGTCAAGATCTCCATGATCTTCACGCATTCAGAAACAGCAGCCAGCAGATAAGAGTTGGACCAAAAAAGAGGCGCTTTCCTCGCCTACCAAATTTGATCGCCCTGTAGTTGTTCTTTAAACAAACCTGAGATCTGCAAACTGTAGCGAGCTAGTTACTAGCTACCTACTTATTTAGCTGGCAACACAAGTCCACCTGACGGCCTTACACCTGGACAAAACAAAGCCTCACGTAGTACACACCTTCTCAGAAGAGTGAAGAAGTAAAGTAATACTTCAAATGGGGCGTTGTCGTTCTTTTGATGTGAGAGATCTCATTGTTCTAGTTTGATCTCCTCCTAGATCTTGCCTGGCACTCGAATGGACTACGAGAATAAATATCGATAAACTAACTAGACCGGGCCTCGTTTTGGGTGCTTGAGGGTCTCTCCGTTTCAATGAAAAACAGGTGCAGAAGGAGATCTATGTACAGTAGAATCATAGCTCAAATATAATGGCTATCCCCGCGTTCATCCGTGGAGAGACCCATCCAACAAGATGAGATTTAATCGAGGGTCTTGATTGAAATTGCCCTAATAGAGACAAATAATGACAATTCTCATGTGTTCAATTTCAGCTCGAGAGATGGGAAGAATGACTCGACGAGATCGGTGTCTCTACATACACACCGATACTATCCCTACCGTAGAGACAAGTACGTACGTAGTGAGCTTGGTGGTTGTTTAGCCAGATGGGCTGTGATGAGCCATCATTACCCACGTGTAATGATGGTGATTTTCTCCAATATTTTTGAAAGAGTAGCTTGGATGGATGCCTGCCAATGGTTCCCGAATCAATGGAATGCTATTTCAACAGAGCCTGAACCAAAACAACTCCCTGAGAGCACCGCTCCAACTGAGTCAAAGGTGACGGGGAATTTTTGCATATTTGAGTGACCTCAACGGGATTCCACGGATGGATGGACGGAAATCAATGGAAATCAATGGATTCGATCGTCGGCAAATTGATTTGGCAACAATGGATCAGTCGGTCAGGACTCTTGAGAGCAGCCCAATAATCAAATTCGCCCCCTCGCCAATAGAATAGTAGTAGTCGTCGATCGGTCGGTTTGAATGAGAAATCTCGCCATTGAATGGGTGAAAAGTGGTAGAAAATTTCTCGGCTCCTTTTCTCTCATCCTCCCGCAATTTGGACTTGGGGTGGGCTGTGAAAGGCGTCCCCAGGTGCAACGAATCACACTCTCTTCTTCTGTCAAATCTACTCTGGTACAGAAACCCTTGGCCAAGCAGACAGAAGTGACAGAAGAGAGCTCGAGATGAGCGACGATCTGCTGGCACTTTGGGTAGGAACTTCTACGTTTTCCAGACGTACTGTACCAATGTCCGCACAGTATGTAGTAGCAGAAGGTAGACGAAGGTACTGGAGACCGAGGGTGTTGGTCGGAGCTTGGCGAGAAAATGGGAGAACAATGTGTGGTAATTTTCATCAGGAATGCTTTTCTCTCCTCGTGATGATGCTCGATGACGATGATGATGATGATGATAATGATGATGATGATATTGTCGACTTCGTCGTCGTCGTCGTCGTCTTCAGCCCCACCTGTCTTCTTGAACAAGGAACCAGTCCCCCGCATTGTCGTAACCACCCGAGGGTCACTCCCGTGTTCACTTCGACACTGGACTTGGTATTTCCATTGGTGAATGTGTCCATCAATGAGATTGGGTTCCCCCTTCGCCCTGTATGTATGCCTCTGGTTGCAGCATTTGAGTGATGCCCTGTCCCCATATGGGATTTTCCCATTACCTGAGCATCAACGGCAAGAACCACTCAGACCCAGCCCAATTTCTTCGAGTATAACCCCGAGTTTGAGTGTTCAGAACAATCATAGCTTGCCTTCGTTAAGTTCACAATGTTCATCACATTTTTTCTCGTGTGGAAGTGAATGCATCCTCAAGCCACCCATCCATCCATCCATCTATCCGTCCATCTATCTATCTATCCATGGCTTTGGAACTTGGGAGGGTCTCGTTTTATGCCAGCCATCAGTTCTTCCCAGAGAGACATTCCCCAACTCATACGGTAGGTCCTACACTCACACACACACTCGTACGTATGGTTGAGGGGGAGAGGAACGAAAACGAAATAATTACCACGAATTAATGTTCTTTTGTGGGAGTGTTTATTGGCCCGAGTGCTCGGAGGCGTTTTACCAGCGATCGTCTTTGAGAACTTCTCAAACTCGATCCCTCATTTTAACCGAGTCCAATTTTGTGCAAGCTCTCAAAGGAAGCAAGGTGACTGACTAGTCTAGTGAGTGAGTGAGCGAGCTCGCTATGGATTCGTGTGTAATGCCATACCGAATGCTCTTAAGGTGGGGTCATCTAAATGTCTTCCATGGAAGTGATCTCTGGATGATGTTGATGATTTCGTGTCTGACACACAAACTCACTCTCGTCGAAAAGTGGAGCGAGCATCACTTCTCCTTCTTCTCTTTTGCTTCAGCCCTCTTTCTTTCCTATCTTCCTTTCTTTCTTTCGATTTATTTTCTGAGTTTATCCCTAAAGTATCTTCCTGGTTTTGGACTCGTAGTGTCTTATTTTGGAGAGGAGACTGAATAGAGACTGTCGAAGTGAGGAGGAAAAAACCCCGCAGATCTCGGAGAAATAGGTTTCGCCTGTCAGACACACAGACAGACGTCCCTCCCAACAGTAAACTAACGCTACACACACACTCACACACGAGCTATTAGGTACCTTCATGAACCCGAAACAGGCCATTAAGAAGGGCTCAACAAATAATCATCATTGCCAAAGATCAAGAACGCACATCAGCCCAAGATAAAGGAGAAAAAGAAATCTCTCAAGTCAAGCCCAAGACACAATGAGCAGGAGGAGGTGAAGGAGGAGAAGGAGGAGCAGGAGGAGTAGGCAAAGACCAAGAAGACGAAGAAGATGTGTAGCAATTTCATTGAGAGACTTCGTAACTCCCCTTAACATCGCTTGGAGAGGTCGTGGAAAAGTTCAAGCACTTTTCCGACATTTGCTCACTACAAACTGACAAACAACGAAATAACGGCAAAAACTGCACGTGCATTATTTCAAGGCAGCAAGGTAGGGAGGGATACTACGGTTCTACTACGGCTTCTTGCTTGGATGAAGAAAAAAGTAAGCCCCCCCCCATCCCTTTTTCGCCAATGAGCTGGGGAACGAACGAGCTGTTGGGAGTAGGACCACTAGTGGTAATAATATATGAACCTACTCGTTGATAAACGAGCAAAATGAAGAAGAGGGTTATGAACTGTGCCAAGGTACGGTGGCCACGGCAAGGATTCAAAAGAGATCCAGGAAAGAACGAAAGAGCCCTCTTTTTTTGCATATCCACTACTTCTTTTTCTTCACAGACCGACCAACCAACCAACCAACCAACCGACCGACCGACCCCTTTTCATTGTGCCACTCGAGGAGCATTGCGAGAAAAATGGAGTTCACCACGGAGCAATCCAAGAGAGCAGAATTAAAAGAATTAAATGAACAGTCGTTTCGTCGTCTATGAGTTCGGCCCGTTAGCTCGGGTGGCTCGATCTCGATTTCAACCTAATAATATACTCGGAATGGGACTGAGGAGAGGAGAAAAGAAAGAGCAGCCAGGAAATAGTAGTCATTCTTGGCACTCGGTATTACTACCGTTTTTGCATTGCACTATGAAAAGCACAACTCAGCTGGAACAAAGTGTTATACAGAATACATCTACGTACACGCACAGAGTAAAAGGCTTCAGAGAATAGTTCCGGATACTGAAGAGGCGTGAGTATTGTCTTCCGAGTTTTCGTTCAGTTTGATTGCTATTTCAATGGCTTCATGCCAATCGATAGATTGGCAAACAAAATGGACCGCACAAGGCCGTAGGTGGAACGCATTTGAACCTGATTCAAAATCCCATGTAAATTTATGTGTAAGAATTTGATTGGGACAGCCTGTTGTTCGAGAGAGTGTGGTAAGACTCTAATTCTTTGTCGTTGCCACGAAATCCCGGGATTCATCCGAGCACTTCCGCACACACGCACTTTGAAGGCAGAAGCAAAGAGGACCAAGAAGATTGGAAGGACCCCCCTTCTTCATAATGGAGTGGGACGCGTTCCAAGGAGTTCCCTTCCTCAGCGGTGGTCGCTGCGTCGTCCGAGGTGAATCCTCTCCGTGGCATTGGCCTCGTTGAAGGAGTCGAGAACGTGAAGGAGGAACTAAGCCCGGGGTATTAGACCAAACGAGCAATATTTCAGATATGTCACAATTCCCTTAATGAGAAGAGGACGTAGAAGTGGGGTCTTGGCCAACCCAGTTTTCGACTCCTTCCGTACGAAAACGAGTGGGACATTCAGTGAATGATATTGGCCGAATGGCTCCTTGGCCAACAAACGAGGGAACAATGAGGAGAAAGTAGATTGACTTGGTTCGGATGAGAACCAGAAAATTAATGAAAGTGACGAGTCGGCCATGCAAGTTTGCCAACTGATTTCAATTTCCATCTCGAAATCAGTTCTTTTCGTAGGTACACATTTTACAGGGCGCCACGCGTAGTATCACTTGGATCTGTAAATAAATCGACAGAATCCATATCCTATCCATGTACAAGCCGCAAAAAACGCTCAAGGGGGAGCGCAAAAAAGTGTGAGCCCAGACTGAGCGAGAGAGTCGTGGCGAATGAGATACAAGGAAAATAAGTTTCGAGGCCGTGCTGCCAAATGAAGAGGGTTCTCATCGTTTTCTGCCTCTTTGTGTGTACTAGTTCGAATCCAAGATGTGCCACAAGAAACGCGTTTGCTCCAATAACAACAATTGTGCTTCTGATGATGGTTGATGGTTTCTGCCTGTCTGAATTCACCTCGTCATGGTGGTCCAGCTTGCTTTGAGCTTACATCTGGGCTAGTGGTGCTTGTAGTTTGAGTTGGAGTAAGGGTATTGGTGCTAGCGGCAGTGCTAGTGGTGCTGGTGGTGGCGGTGTTGGTGAAGGTGGTTGGGGTAGTAGTCGTAATAGAAGTCACACAGTGGGCACCACTTAAAATATTCTCCAGATGTTACACGAGATTGAGCAGCCTTGTGGGGGGAAAGAAGGATTCTTTTTCCTCTTCTTTGCTACAGGAAAAGAGTTAAAAAGTCAGTTGGCCTGACTGGGCAGGGCATCTTTTTGCATCTCTCCCCATTTCCTGCCTCTCGATATCGATAAAACGTGGTTTATGGCCGACCATAAATTTCAGGACATCTTTTCCCACCGACCCGCCTATTTCGAGCGAATCTCCTGTCTTGGAAGGTGTGGAAGTTCCTCCCATAAATGGAGTGGTTCATGGTAAGTTTCTTGGCTGGTTTCAGGCCAGGGCTATCAGGTCCACCGCGTCTACCGGGTCTACCGGGTCTACTTGGTCTGGAGGAAACCTTGATGCGTTGGATTCCCTTACGGACTAACCAATTAAGTTTGGCACTCCTCGAGTGGCTGATAGCTACCAGAGGTTTCATCCCAGTTCGATGATGTTTTATTGTCAACAATTTGGAGCTTCCCTACTCATGGTCTTGAGTCCAGGGGAGTTAGTAGATCCACTTTGTACCTTGTAGGTACCCTCATTACATCTTGGATCCATGTACGAAGGAGACCAGTTATCCATCGTTGTCGTCCTTCTCTCTCTCTCTCGTTCGTTTGCCTCTGCCTCTCTGCCAGGAAAGGACGGTCCAGATTGGAGCGACTATTGGAGAGATTTGGGGCAAATTTGGCCTCGAACTCGGTCCAAAATGAGGCTGAAACGTGGATCCAATCGTGATCTGATTCGATCGGAAAGAAATGGACGAGGTAGAAAGAATTATGGAGCCTTAGACTGGTCCAAAGAGGAACGGGAGGAAAAGGAAGAAAGCGGATGAGGCCTTCCGAGAATCATGGGACTTGCCACGCTATATAGTAGTACATTGGACCTAACTTAGCCTTGAGCTCCCGAAATTGCACCGTGGAACGAGGCCAAATGGGAAAAAAAGTTTCTCCACATTGGACCTGGAACTCGTTTCCTTGAAGTGCATACATACTGCACATACGCTTAAGATTTCGGTCTCATTTAGAGAGGAAATGATGAGGTGAGATCAAACACGTCGTGGTCGCATATTATTCACCAAATGGGCGATGAGGGTCGCCAAAACGACCCAAACGATGTTCAAATGTCCCTGGGCGATTAGATCTGTCAGGATCGACCGACATTTTGATAAGCTTACGTTAGCTTCCCTTTTTAATTGGATACCCGGTGACTGGAATTGAGTGAACACCAGCACGTCTTCCAACTTCCCTCAACCACTGGAAATGCTGTTCGCACTCACTCACTCACTCACCCATACAGTCGTATATCCCTGCGAAGAAGATGATCGGGTGTAATCGTCCTTGACCACATTTAGTTAAGGCCCGTTCATTTTTCCTCAGAGTTCATCCCCCGCTGATGTGATCCCATGCCCACAGGGTCGACGTACGTACTGAGCGTTCCCCAATGGGCGAGAAAGAACTCCTTACATACTACGTACGTACATGCACACATACACATGAGTGTGAGAAGGGGGAGTAGCCCTCATGCTGCTTGAGCATCTCATCTCTTCGTCCTTCTTTTTTCTTTACCTTTGGGCAGCTCGGCCCATCCTTTCCATGCTAAAGTGGTGGTGGAAGTAGTGGAAGTAGTGGTGGTGGTGGTGGTAGTAGTAGTAGTAGTAGTAGTAGTAGTAGTAGTAGTAGTNTGTGAGAAGGGGGAGTAGCCCTCATGCTGCTTGAGCATCTCATCTCTTCGTCCTTCTTTTTTCTTTACCTTTGGGCAGCTCGGCCTATCCTTTCCATGCTAAAGTGGTGGTGGAAGTAGTGGAAGTGGTGGTGGTGGTAGTAGTAGTAGTAGTAGTAGTGGTAGTGATGGTGGAGGTGGTGCTCGAATGTAAAGACTTTGGTTTGGTGGTCGACGAAGACGACTCGAACCACTTAATCCTCTTGACAAGCGGACAAGGACAGACACCTCAGCCAAGATGCGATCACCAGGCTCCCAAACACAGCATCGAAGAGAGAGGAGCAAGCACGATCGATTCGAGTACCAAACGCAATGGGGCAATAACTAGAATCATTCCTTCCAATCAGTCTCCACTACGTACCTGCATTGGAGACTAATTCGACGTTGGAGGATGTTCTAATTTTATCATGATATTGCGGACGATTTCTCCTTTTAATCCGAGTGCATGACTCGTGATGTGGCCAACGAATAATGACACTTAGGTGCGGCACTCGGCTATGATTGGAAAGTTAAAGAAGAATGAAGTCATCTCCATCCATAGTTGGACAACATAGGTATTCTTGATTTGGATGACAGGCTCGGTGTGCGTGGCCATCAACAGAAACCATTTGCGCCGCCGAGGTTGGCAGGGCTGTTTCTTTTTCTATCAAAATAGAGGATGACGCGAGCCATGTGAAAGTGTTTTCAAGCACCCACAACGATGCCAACACCGTGAAACCAACACCATCACCGCCATCATGTTCGAGGTGGAGGAGCACTTTCATTACTTGAACATCTCGAGCATTCCAATGATATTGTTGTGAGTGTGAGTACGCTCAATCTATGTACATAGTGCGATTACCCCCAATGGCAGCTCGCTTCAGTTCAAGTGCAATCACTCGTCAGACTTCTCACCAACTCGAGCAGAGCAGAGTCCAACGAAGAGTTATTCCAAAGGCAAACCCCAGCTACGGCATAAGTAAGAGCGGCCGATTATCAGGGAACCGTGATGAGAAAGAGGACTTAACGTTGCAATTGCTGTTGTTGTTGTTGTTGTTGTTGGTGGTGGTGGTGGAGGCGGTGGGTCTGGCCAAGGGTTTTTGGAATGAAAAAAAAGAAAGAGAGCTAGCTACCTAGCTAGCTAGTAGCTAGTAGGCTGGCCGTATTAGAGGTGGCACATATGACGGTTGATAGTGGTGGTGCCGAGGCCTATTGAGGTGAAGAGACCACCGGGTTAGAAGGTTCGAAACGGACCTCAAATCCAGAATGCATGACGGCAGCTAGCCACCGACCAAGATTATTGAGAAGGAATTTAACAGAGCGAAAGAAAAACGAACCATTGCTCGTGCGTCTGGTGCTTGAGCACTAATACTTTTATCCATCCATCCCTTCATCCATCCACTAAAGACGACCGAAGGAACAAAAAGTGAATTTCTATACCAGGCCGAGTCAGAAGCTAAAGCCCCGTGTCTATTGTCGTTCAGTGGTAATGGAAGACATCGTACGTAGTAGAGGAGGTGATCCGAGAAGGCACTCACTACTTAGTACTAGGTAGTCAAGGGGGTAAGTGAGACCTGTAGGATACTGCGAGTAGTAGTAGTAGTAGTAGTAGTACTGGTAGATACAGAAGTAGTAGAGGTGATGGTGGTGTTGGAAGGGGCACCTCAATTGATGATGGAGTCACGACAGGGACTTTGGCAAACACAATCCACAAAAGCGACTTAATTTCGGATGGAACGACGGAGATATTAGGGAAATGCAAATGAGTTCGTCTTCACTCTCTCATTATCATCAAACCCGGCAAACCCGGGAAACAAAATAAGTGAAAGAGAAATGCGTAGCCGAAAAGATAAGACTGAAAAGAGAGGGAAGAAGACGAAGACGGGGTGGATAAGGCCAATGAATGGCTGGCTTCAGAGCCTCTCCTTGGCGAGGTGAAATGAAAAGAAACGACTGAAGTCAACCTTTGGCGTCCAGGGACCTCTTTCTTGGCCCTTGCCTTCTCCACGGTCTCCACAGTCGCCACTCAATCCCCAGTGAGTTCAGCCAAGGGGTTTCGCTCATTCCCTCACTCACTAGGTTCTTGGTCGTGGGTCGTGGGTCGTAGCCCGTCGCTCTGTCTCTCTTTCTTCCCTCTTTTTAGGCCGGAAATGGGTATTCATTTCACGAGGTAAGCGCCCACTCGAGTACTTGACAGTGTCTTAATCACAAGATTGAATTTCGTTCAGAGAGTCCGTGTGAATGAATTCAAGGAGCTTCTTCTCTCGTTCGTCTGTGCTGGCCACTGTCCTGCGTTCAGCGAGAAGGAGGATTTCAATTATTTGAGGTCCAGGCTCCTTCCAACCCGTCGCCATTGTTTTTGAGCCTACGGTTTTTTTTGCTTTATTCTCCCCTGCACTTCTGTCGTCCTCTTTGCCAATGGCAACGCTACCCTCCTCTTTCGTCGGACATTTTCGTGCTAGTATCTGGATATCATCGTGCCTACAGGGCTCAAAATGAAGGGAATTTCTGTCATCGCCTCATGCTCATATTTCTTTGCGGTCCATCCTCGTGCTCATATTGTGATTTCGCAGTGTCCTTGAATCCATCCATCTCTTCAGGTTAAGTGGAAGGAGATATGAAGATGGCGACGACGACGACAATAACAACAACAACTACAACGGCAAGGAGGAGGTGGAGGATGCCGAGATCCAGATCGTGATTTCTTTTTCCATCTTCTTTGTTGAGCTAATTCTTTCCTCCCATCCCAACATCGACAAGCCAGGAACAAGGATTGTTGACTTTACTTTGATTGAGGAGGAGGAAAAGAAGACGGGCCCCACCAACCAAAGTTGAGGTTCGGAAACCCGCCGTCATTGCCGTTGCTCCTCGATATCTCTTTAGAGAGAAATAATGATGACGACTTTTGGGGTGGAAATTGCCTGCAGATCTTCTTCCCGTTTCCTTTCAATCCCAGCAAGTGGCTTTTCATATGAACTTACCACTGGGTCTGGATTGGTTCTCGGCATGGAGCTCATATGCCTTCGATGATCCTTCTCTGCCTCCGGGTGGGCTCATCAACATTTCGCTCATAAGTCAATGTTTCTAGTAGTACCTACTTGTACACACAGAGCGACGAAACAGCAGCCAATGAAGGAATTCTTTAATAGCTCGAATTCTTGCTTGCTTCATGCGAGTTCAACTTTGATGAAAAGCCTCTTTCATTCTTTCATGCGTCGTTTCGATCGCTCTATCAGTCTGTCTGTGTTTCAATCTCCTGACGCTTCTTCATCGCTTCCATCGCCTTCATCGCCATCTATACACCCGCCTCCCCCCACTCGTCTAGGCTTTGGTCTTGGTCTTGCTCTTGGTCTTGATGACTGGTGTAGACATTGGGAAAGGAGCAGCATCAGTGGTGGTGGTCGTGGTCGTTGTCTTGCATGTGATGGGGAAAAGTTTAGAGCGAACCAATGGTTGAGCTTGGAAACCGTGGGGCTAAACTTGATAGAAGCTCAGAACTCTCTGATGAGTGGAGGGGACCAACTTGGCATAAAACTTGAGCCACTCACTAGCCAAGTCATCCCAAACCCTGCTACATTGTGTTCCTAGTTTCTGATGGGTTTCCAGCTCCCCAGACTCCGACATGTGAGATGCTAAGTCAAGATAGAACCGATTGGCACTGAAATACTCGGACGCTACGTACTTAAAAAAGGTATCAGCTTGATCGCTTTGCTTAGTGCCGCCAATCTCATACGGTATCCGTTTCGTTGGCCAGGGATCCGCAAAGCATGATGGTAACATGAACATTTTGGGATCTCTTTTTTCCCTCCTCGGTTTCCACGAAAGGGTCTGGCGGGTTGGAAGTCGAAGACTTCGAGAAACGAAAAGAAACAATATTGACAGTTCTGGGATGGAACGTGGCTGGCTCGGGCGTTGATAGAAGAGTCCAAAGACGACAAGCCAGACAGGCAATCGTTTTCTCCTACATTTCGGCTTCTCAGTCCCGCGATCAATCGATCGATTGCTCCCGAGTAGGTGACAGGATGAAGCTGGCTTTGGGTCTTGTCTTGGGTGGCCTTTTTCCACGGGAGTCTAAGATTCTCCAAGAATGACGGAAAGGCTTACTTACACGAGCTTACGACAGTTGAAAGGAGACTTTTGTTTGTATTGCATGCCAAACAGAGATGAGTCTATCTTTCAATGATATCATGTCGTTTAGAGGTGTTTTTGGATCAGTGCGTACTTTCATGCCAAGTGAGCGAGCTTCTACTGTAACTCTCCCGAGACTGAGTTCCGAATAGACGGCGTGGAAAATTGAGCTGAGCCTTGTGTTTCTTTGATAGCTCAGACTCTCGGTATCACGTAGGTACGTAAGTAAGTGTACAATGGTTCTCGGAGCTCTCGTTATTGGCAGAAGGGAAGGAACCAAGTGTTTGCTCTCGCAAGAAAATATTTTCCAAGTTTGCGTCGGAAAAATCTTTTGGGGTGTTCCTCTTGTTTCAATGTTTCATTGTTTCTCAAGTTCCATTTTGTCCCTCGTGAGTTTCATGTTGTAGCATAGGATGAAAACTTTGCGGATGGGATGTTTGCCCTTCGTCTGACGGGAATCTGACCAGACATGTACCCACAGCATTGTCTCCCAAGTGCGGGCAAACCGGGTTTATCTAAGCATTTAGGCGTTAGGCGCGGGAAAGTTTCATACTATCGTACGTATTCATGTGCACCAAAATCTCATGAGCAGTTGGGTACAGGATGAAGGACCCCTTAGACCAACGAGATCCACCCAACGACGTGTTGCGAGCAGACTAGTTCTGATAGGACATCCCTTCTTGGTTGGGTGGCTTGTCAGACTTTTGAAATATGGATGAATCTCGCGACTCCTTCAGACAGGGATCGAGCTCAAGGATCGAGGACGGGAAAAAACGATCCAAGATTTCGCGGTCTCTCTCTCTCTTTCTTTCTCTCTCTTTCTCCTGGGGAGCAAGTGAAGAAGGCCTCCTCTTCTGTCTCCTGGCTGAATGCCCGTCTGTTCGGAATGGTTGGGTCCGGGAAGTTGTGGAAGAACATCATCAACAACAACAACGGCGAAAAAGAAGGAGAGGAAGAGAGGGAGAAGCGTCAAGCCGTGGTGGTGGAGATGGTGGTGGTGGTGGTGGCCTTGTTTGCATGTGCCGGAAAGAATGAAGTTTAGTATCTGAAATTTCTTCGTCCCACCTAAAACCGAGCAACTTCAACTTCAACTTCATCTGGCATGATGCTTCTTCGGGGAGGCCATATGGGCGCAGCCTTCCTTCTCCTCAACGTCTCCTCTTCCTCGTCCTCGTCCTATCACCCAATGAACGAAGAGGCCCCTTAAACTTTGCGAAGACAATTTCTCACTGTCTCGGAAAGTTCCTTCCTTTGGATCGAAATAAAGCCAAGTGCAAAGCATTCTGCTTATCTAGGGGATTCCTGGCTCAATTGTCATGTAATTCTTCTTCATTTCAAGCGCGCTTTCCGAAACCAAAACTTTCCAACCTAATCCACATGGTGTACATAAGTTGTTAGTGTTGTTGTTGCTGCAGTAGTTTATAAGTTAGGCCAGAAACAAATACACTTGTCAATTTGGATCCAGGACACGCTCACACACACACACATACACAGGCACGCACAAATGTATCAGTGGATCTTGTAGCTTTGCCAAGGAACTCCCATTCCCCCTTTTTTATTTATCTCTGGCCAGGCAGGACTTGGGACTCGGGACTCGGGAGTTTGTTGAGATTCGTCTGGAATTCCCTCTGATTTTGTCACATTTTGAATTCACTTGGAATGCAGCCAACTTCAATTCACTTAAGCACAGGGCTACTAGGAAACGCCAGCTTCTTGACAGGAGAGCGATAGAGATCGCACAATTTTGATCACTTTACTGTATGGCGACAGTGCCGTTCCTGTCAAGCTGTTGTTTCACCCGAGGTTACTACTTACAACTCTCAAGCAACCAAAGACGTCAACCCAGTTGGTAACATCGCGTACGGTTGGTATAAAATATGGTATATGGACCTAGAGCAGAACGGTTGTCTTGGATTTGCTTGCCTCGATATGCATGGCAGAGATCTAACTTGAACGTACATAACATTAAGGAGTTCAAGAGCGAAAAGAAGTGTTCCACCAAGATTGAAGACCGAAAACACCAACCGTATCGTCATCATCATCATCAACTTCGTCTTTTACGGAGTTGGTACCGTACACTCTTTTCAACTGTGGAGACGGTGATGATGAAGACGAAGAAGAGTCACGGTCCGTTTAGCCTCACCTTTTTTGCAAAATGAAATGGTAAACTTATTAAAATCTGGCTACCGCAGGTCCATTAAGGCCATCCTTTGAAACTCGTAATGGGGTAAAAATGTCCAGCAGACAAAAAGGCCACGGGTTACAAGTCCAACGAAGTCCAACGAGATCCGTTCCTCGAAAAATGCTTGAAGTGCATTTAGTGTAAAAAGAGGGAGAGAAGGAACGAGACGAGGGCCAAAAAATCGTTGTTCCCATCCAGGATCGCTATGCATAGCCACGAGCAATTGGGCGTTACTAGGACAACCGAGAGAGAAAGAAAGAAAGAGAGACCCGTGTATTTTGTTCCTTCATCTTAGATGTGCCTCCTTGATAGAAAAAAAACCTCGTCTTTGGCTGGGGAACGAACGAACAAAGTCAAGCGCGTTGACGTTGAAACTGTTGTTGTTGTTGTTGTGGTGGTGGTATTACTTTTGTAAACGTAGGAGATGGGAAATGCAAGGCTCGATAAAACCCGATTCCACATGCACTTTCTCGGTGTATTTCGTTGTTTTCAAATCTTGTGGATTGTGCCCAGGATAAAACACCCCGTTTTCCCCGCTCACTTCTGCATATGCATATTTCTTTTATTAGGACTGATATTCTTCCTGTCCCTGAATATGATTACGATTCCCGATAGGTTGTACAGTGTTCACTCCTTTAACTATATGGTGGGTAGTGAGATGGTTGGTTGTTCAGGGGAGTTGAGAGCGTCTATGATCATAGCTTTGGTGCATATATTTGCCGTATGATATCTGTAAATGACATTTTCTTCGCGTTGAACAAGTCCAAACCACTCACGACCGACCGACCAACCAACCGACCGAGGATCGAGTGAACGAGTAAACGTAGTCGAAATTATTGCAATCCTGCGCTTCTCTCTCCATCCCCGTCTAGTGTATGTGTATCTCTGTCTCTCTGTCTCTCTTTACCCGATGTCGCTTGGTCGTTCGTGGCTCTGGATACAATACGATATGTTGCTCGCTGGAACCACGACCACTTTCAATGGATGGTTGTGGACTAGAGTTGAAATGATCATAGTCGTTCACGATGGTACAGCAGCCGAGCGGGGGCATTGAATCGGAAAAAGCCAATTAGATGAGCGAAATTCTCTTCTCTTTTTACTACAGTACCTTCGTTCGTTTGCTTGCTTGTTTCTCTCTTTCGGATCTCGACCATCGTGGTTTCAGTGGCGAGCAAGTATGGAAGAAGAACAAGAAAAAACAGCCAACCAACCAACCAACCCTCAACCGGCACAGATGAGGATGGAGTTCAAACTAATTGCGACTAAACGATGTGTCCTTCAAGCAACGCCATTGCAAAGGAGTAAGGCCACCAACAAATATATCCATAGGAAGAACACTGGCCAAATGAAAGGATACACTAGTATGTGAACTACAATTACGGGGGAGAAAAACCTCGAGGAAAAGGATTATTTGCTCGAGTCCAATCATGAGATCCACGGAAGCAAAGAGAACAGATTACCCGAATCAATTTGTGCCAGCACCACGTTAAACCACAAACTGTTTGGTCTTGGTCTAGTAGAGAGAGAACGTTTTTGGAAATGGTCGGTCGGCTCCGTCACTCTCTTTATTTCTCGGATGTACGGTACAGCAGGAGAGAGAACGTTTTTGGAAATGGTCGGTCGGCTCCGTCACTCTCTTTATTTCTCTTTGGCTCTCGTGGGCTCATCATTCCATCCTTCCTTATAGATTCCCGCTTGGTTCCTCTACTTTTGCTTGAATCACGAGAGAGAATGCGCTGGTAGGCACTTTAATGAATGATGAAAGAAATACAGAGAGACAATGCTCGGGTTGATTTTCAAAAGCTAGAAATTCAGCCAACTCTAAGGCTATAGCGGGGCAGCGATAAAAACAGAAGGGATAAAAAAACCCAATTTTGAGTTCGAGCTCGTCCTAATGTATTATAGATAGATTCTTCGCCTCTTTGGGTCTACTTCTTTGTTTCTCTGATTCTTCTTGGGTCTATCTTTTGTTCTTTCGCTCTTCCCTCTCTCAACAAGAAGAAGATGAATTTCCGAATAGTTTTGAGAAGTTTCAGATCGAAGCCCTCGAGAATTCTTCCAAGCAACAAAGAGATGAGTAGAATCAACAATGAATGAGTGAGGTGTTACCAGACAGACTCAATCTTAAAATGACAGCACTTACATACAGCAAAATTGACCGGCCGAATCAGTTTCAATCCGAGATAGCAAGACTTTTCGGACCTTGCCTAAATACTGACGAAAAGACAAAAAAACACCAAGGAGGACAAGAGAAGCACGTGTTGTCCGTGGCAATTTGCCCAAATTTGCCCATCGGCCATCGAATCGCTCACGTATTGAAAGCGAAACTGACCCAGCCAAAGAGCGATGAGTGGCCTCGTTGCTAACCAACGACCTTTCGTAACCGCATCCTTCAACAACTAGAATGGATGGATTGAAAGGTGTTCAATGTCAAGCGGTTGTTGGAGGTCCTATATTTGGAGTGGTGCCCTATTCGCTTGTTCGATGGCATATACCTAGTGATGTACATACATACGTACGTACGTACGTACATACATGCATGCAGCATGCAGCATGATGATGATGGTGGTGGTGGCTCTGGTTCTGCTTGCCTCTCTGTCTTCAGGTACATCGGTTCTACATTGAGTTTAGGACAGGGTTGATTGTTGATACGATTTGGTTGGGAACACAAAGAGAAATGTCACATGGCACACGAAGAAAGAAAGAGCAAGATGGGGGAAGAGGAAAGGTCAACAGAGGGAATCATGATCTTACCATAAACAACAGGGAGTTGAGAGGTGCCAAACGCCCCAAAGAGGGACATGGCCAAGAGGCACGTGCGGAATTTCCAGGATAACATCGTGGACATCACGGTTCTCGTCGTCAGCGTCTTCTTTGCCGTCTTCGTTTTCGTCGCCGTCGTCCTTCTCAATCTGATCTGAAGCACATGGGTTCAAAGACGCCCCACTGACACAAGCCGATATGGCAAAACGTGATTATGATAATGATTATTTCGAGGATAAGGGCTCGACGTTGGGGTTTCTCGTCGTTGGCTGGACTCGATTTGCACACACTCTTTGAACTATCGACACAGACCGAGATTTTCGCACAATCATGTTGTTGATATCACAGCAAAAACAACACACATATTAATGCTGCTATTGTCACATGGAATGCACCTGGAATCAACCGGACGAGCTGGTTCAAAGACTCGGGAGTTTTAACCTCCCCTGTATTTGACAGCAATTTGTTTCTTGGGCTCCTCTCACCTGCTTTTTCTCCTTGTTGCTGTAGCAAGTATTGGTGTGTCAGTTAAGATTGGCCGGATGTGCCTCCCGGTTTCACTGCCTGAATCCTGGGGAGCGTAATAATAAGGTGGTTGTTACGGAGCACAGTGCAGTCCCGGGGTCGTCAGATAGTTAGCTGGTCGATCACCTTTCCCACGATGTCGGTCGCAGGAAATAATAATAATCACAACAACAGCAGTAACAACTCCGACCACTACTCAAGGGCTGCCCCATTGTGGTGCTTCGAGTCTCCGTTGTCTTTACAACCACAAGGGCAAGATGTAAGAAACGCTCCCCTCACCATTGATAGGTATATGAAATAAAACGAAATGACGGTGCGCAGAGAGGCAACACGAGGCGGAGAATGAATCAGAAGAAATGCTGGTGTTCCATGTGTCACGATTAATATGTTGGGGTCTCTCTCTCTTCCAGACTTAAATCACAACTGAATCCTCGGTCCTTCATTTCTTCCTCCTTTTCTTCGACTTCCACTTCGACTAATCTCGCTCTTTTTGCTCCGGCGTTTCCTCGCCCGTTACACCGCCGAGAGAGTGTTGCTGATCGAGAACACGAAGGGCCCAAACTGATTCTTCCCATTTTGCGAGAGCTCCAGAAGAAGCGCTCGGAAACGATCCGTTGAACCGAGTTTGACGGCGCAATTTCCCGTGCGCACAAAGTGATGGGCTCAAGCCAGATCAAACTAAGCGTGGATCGTTGGAGCCCAAAGTGTGCTGTGGGTGAGATGACCAGAATTGATCATCTGCCATCACAGGCAGCCAATCATGCATGGAATGAGAAATCGCATGGGAGAAATGACTTCAATAATTGATAATCATGGATGGAATGAGCCTGCATGGTCGAATCTCGAGATTTCAGCTCCCGAATTCCGTGCACTGTGGATCCAGCATACAACTCTGGCAGAACCTCGGGCAGGCTTCTTGTCAAATCGGTGAGTTATTGATTGATGCAACCAGAAAGCTCGAAGAAACGCATGATGTCGATCAAAGACTCCCCACGTTTCAAAATTAACAGACAGGATTTCTGCAACGACTGCATTTCGTCCTGCCTTCATTGCCGTTTCAATGAGACTTGAAACATGATGGCCAAATTTGCAAACATACCGGGCAATATTGCAAACTAATGAGCGGACACATCCTCGACGGCCGTGAATATACGACAGTCATTCCTGTTTACAAACCTTTGAGCCGATCGTTTCTGGATAATATTAGACCGGTGTTTGTCAATTAGGCCCCTTTAAACCCGACGACTAAGTGGGAATTATTTCGTCACTCGCACATCCCAAGGTCAACCGTTGGCCGGGAGAAATGCATTTAAATGAAGATGCCCAGACCTATGAATTACGACATCAAACCGCTGAGAACACAGGAACATTGAACAAGCCAACGCAAAATGGCAAGGCAAGAACACAAAACAATAGATTGGGGCTGCAGATTATGTTTGTTCCACTTAAGGGCACCACTTTGAATTGGTTTTAGTTATTGCATTCAATGGATATGGGCCAACTCAATTTGGTGTCCTCGGGCGAAGCACAAGATAAAGGGAAATTTGGATCAAATAGATAACAGGGGTAAGTCGTGGAAATATCTCTATACCTTGCAAATTAAGTTAATTTTTTGGCATTCGCATATTACAAGGCTAAAAACGTGCACATTTGTGAACCTATCTTGAGCATAAGTTAAGAAGTTGAAAATCATGCTTAACTCAAGAGAGATGAAAGGCCAAAAATCAAAGATATAACATCAGTGCCTTAATGTGTGCATTAATTTTGTAGGGATTTGATGGCTTTGAACCAAAATAGCGTAATTGGGAAGTTACAGACGTCCGTATTGTGAGCGGAACGGGTTGACTCTCAGAAGGCTCAATTTGTCAAATGAGTCTGTTCTTCCTTCGATTCCGTTAGTTCTTTTCGTCACGCCATTTGCATGTGTACATACTCGTACATAGTAAGTGGGAGTGTAGGTAAGTGGATTGGATACCAATTCTGTGCCAGTTGCCTTCATCAGTGTCTCAAAACTGGAGGCCGGATTGGGAAGTGATGCAATTGGATTTCAGAATATACGATATTTCCATGGCTCTTGCCTGCCGATATTCGGCCAGATTCGTTTTTCCTCTGGTTTGTCTCCTTCTTCCTTCTTCTTCCTCCTCCTCCTCCCGACTCTTACTCTGACTCTTCGTCATCATCTTCCTTTTTCTCTGCATCGTGAATCTTTGGTCCTGAGTGCAGTGGAGTTCTATACTACTGCTGTGTGTAGTAGTTCTTGTTATACAATTCCATTATCTTTCAAATTGCGCCAAGACATGAATCATTCAGTGCTCTGGGTGGGTTGACTGCTACTTCTGCTCGTATTACTCTCGAACGACTCGAACGACTCGAACGACTCGTACTTCTTTCCTGCTTGCTCTGCTTCCTCACCTTCCTGGGTTCGTAGTTCCTTGGTTCCTTGGTTGTTGGGATTTTAGGATGGATGGATGGTTGGTTGGTTGGTTGGTTGTTGTGTTCTTTTTCTTGTGTCTGGGGATGCAATCTTTCGCCTCGTTCAAGTTTCTCAGTGAGGATTTCAAAGGAGCTATCTTGATTTTCTCAACTCGACACAAGTTATCCTTTTTACCATTAAGAAGTAGACATGGCTTTGAAACTGGTGCAGTTTTATTTGGGGGGAATGCAACTGCATGCATTCACCCGGGGATAGCGCAATGGCATATTCATAGCTGTACATACAAGACCATCGACCACCAAAGGTCCTCTTACCAACTCGGGTGTTTCAGTGATATATTGGAATTTATGAATCTCAGACAGTTTGCTTCTGGGAAGCCTCGGGGTGCAGAGCTTTTTGGTCTGAGATAATGGCTCTTCGATTGGCCGACGAAGACATATGAACCCGTCGGCTTGAACTAATTGCCGAGAAGTAAAAGGCAAATATTTCTTTGGCAGTCCTCTCAGTTTTCCAAATCTCGCATGCCAGACTACTTCCATTTCAAGTGATCTTTGTTCAAATGCAGTACGTATGTAGTTCACGAGCGAGCTAGCGAGCGAACGAGCAAAGCACGCAGAGCCCAACCGACCTCAATCTCGACCAGAACTGATCATAATAACAATAATAATATTCAGATGAGTTTGAGCACGGCGTCAACCACCGAAAACGACGACCACCACGGATGGCCTTGACACATGCACTGCCAAGCAGCCCCCCGATGCACTGGGGATTATGATTCCTCCTGCTGCTCTTTTCAAGCAGCTCACTAAGACAGACCAAGATGAGTTAGTTTTCTTCCCCGCCGGTCCCTTCTGGGGTGTCATTTTTCGTGCCTGCTCGAGATAATGAAATCTCGATTTTAATAATGCCTCAACTCTGAGCACACCGCGGAGTCAATCGCTCGAAGCTAGCTCCTCTTCACTTATTGCAGCAGCATCTCCGGCACATGAGATGAAGAAATTCCAGAGTAAATGACAACAATCACCCCATGTGTGTGGATATTGCGTATGTACATTGGCCGTTACCAGCCATGAGGATGCGGGTACGTCCTGAAGACCAACTATCAATAGAGAGAGAGACAGAGAGAGAGAGAGTACATTTGCTTGCGGAAGAGAGGTCTTATTTGAGGCCTGGTATGGGAGATATTCAGTAATAGGTATCTATCTGACTGGGCTCTGCTTCTAATACACAAAGGAAGAAAAGACATGCCGTGTAATGGAGCATGAAGAAATGATTGCCTCATATGATATTTAAATAATAGTCAAAGGGAGGTCTGGAGGAGATGAATAAGGAGAGACAGGGAGGGGGCATCGAGAAAGAAAGGGAATGGCTTGATTTCCGTAAATGATGAACCAATCATTATACCACCAATGAAAGTACTTTACCCTTTAAGCATTCTTGGAATAGTCTCATGATCATCTCGACATGAACGATGCTCGAAGATGGCCAAATGCCTCTATGTCAACAATTTTACTAACTGTGATGAAAATAAAAAACCACTTGAAGCGAAAGATAAAAAGAACAACCATAATGAAACAATGGATAACGTCAGTGATGACGACATCAACGAACTCAACTAAAGAAGAATTGAATTGGCCGCAATACCATGAGTAGCAGAATAAGTCGATGTGCTGCAGTTATTTTCAACCATTTCAGCTCTTTAACTTCGGTTGAGTGAAAATACCATTGGTCAGAAATATGGATCGTCGGAATTAGTGACCATGCATGGACGAGCTGAGCAAAACGAAAAGGCTTGCCAATCCCACCACTAAAATCTTATTCAGCCAGCTTGTAGTAATAGAAACCCCAGCTTGAGCTGAAAAGTCAACTTTATTTCCCCCAATTTGTTCTTGACAGAGGTCCAAGCCGACAAAGCCTTTTAAAGGTCTAATCCCTCTCCCTCGTTTTAGGCTGTTACCCTAAAACGTGAAACGCTGCCACAGCCACGAACCAGCCAATTGCATTCTAGTCCATCCACGCTCCCCACAATTCGTTCTTCCCCTCATTCTCTAGATCCGCAAAAATGTGCTTAAGACAATGATGGTCAGTATCCTCCGTTTATCTGTTCCACTTCTTCCAACGTGCATTATCTCCAACCAGGTCCAATACTGCCTCCACAGTTGGAGGCAAGGTTGGTTGACCAAGTCGAAGCACACCTACTTAACAGCCTCCATCTGTCCGTCTATCTGTCTGTCCGACCACCACCTCATATAAAGAAGTCAGTTCGTGGGACAACCATCCTCAGAAAGAATTAAAGACGCATGGATCGGCATTCCGGGGGAGGGGTTTGTTAGAGCGTGTTAGTACTTATACCTCACGCTCCCCTGTTCTTTGGGTCCCACTCTTCTACTGTACTTGTCAAGTAAACCCCCAACCCCCATCATTCCGTCGTCGTCCCATCATGTACTAGATATGGCCAATCGCAGATCCAATGGCGAAGTGAGGAAAAGCCATTCCAAATCCAAGTCATTCGTTCTCTCTCACTTACTTCGATGGACGCGGGAGGAATTCCAATCAGAGATAAGGACACTTTTTTTTCCTTCACTCATTCATTGGGCTCAAGGGCCGCAGGAGATCAGTCCCAGCTTCAACGCCATGAACAGCGGGAGGCGGATAGTTAGTCAGTGGGGGTAGCTGGTACACATATCCACACATCCAGTATACGCATGATACGTACGTAGAGGTACGTACAGTATAGGATGAGGATGAGGTTCAAAGCCTAGTGTTCTTGGCCGAAAGAAAGAATGAGATCCTTGAAATTAGGCTCTGAACATGGGGATGATGGCGATTGCTCCAATTGCCAGCCCTAAGGGGAATTATTCATGTGTACCTTATATTTATGCCAGTATGCATAGAAATCCATGGCATAAAGTACGGTCGGTGCACATTGGCGCAATCTACCGAGTTTGAAGGGGATCTGAGCAATTTTTGGCAGGCTTCGATGTTCTTTGGGTGATGACAATAGATGGATGGGCCCTTAATGAGGCAAATGTTTGGAAAAATAAGACCCTAGAAATGCGGTGGTTTGGAATATTGTACGTAAATAGAGGATGCCATTGCAATTGATAACGGTTAGACATACTTGATTTTGAGTAAAATACCTGCAGATCACAAGCATCATAGAAGTAAGGGAAAAAGCACGAAAGGTGACGATGAAACCGACCCAACCTAAATAAAGTACTCTCGTCAGTCTTAACTGTATTCGTTGGATTTTCACCTTTTTTGTCATGAAATTTTCAACTTTGCTTACGTTTGTCCGAATAAGAGTGTTGGCTGACTTAACTTTGGATAAAAAGTGATGGCTTAAACATGCGCCAGGTTAGAGTTTAATGTAACAAATTGTTAGAAGTCTTTTACCATTCAGAGCCGAATCCTTAGCGGAAGAAAAAAAGTTCGTTTCAACCAAACCTCGCTCACCAATCTCGTTCAAAGGTACTTTCACATTTCCCCACTCATCTCAAATCTGATTACCAACATGATGCCTCCATATGTTGGGATTCTTGCCCTCCTGTTTTTTTTCATTATATACTTCTTTGATAAATCTGTTTGTCCCCAAAATAAGCATTTCAAATCTAATCCGATTTGATGCACGATCAGTGAAGCAACCTTCAAAATTATTTCATAAACCACACCAAGGTCTGGCAAAATGAGAGCAATGAAATGATTTGCTTCCTTATTTATAGGCGCTGAGACCGCTTTTCATTAGTTTTTCTCGCTATCAGTGAGTTTCTCTTTCAAAACTGTTGCTCCTCCATTCCGCTTCTGTCTCGTATTATTATAAGCATACGTGCATTTTCATCCATTTAAGAATAGCAACTATATCATTACCCAGAAACAACACGATTCTATTCTATAAATATATATCAAGACGTCAAAGATGAGACCGGGAAGAAAGGCTTTCAGCAATTCATAAATGCTGCATACACGCGTTGTGTCATTTTCTTGGGAGGTCGGAATCGATGGGATGCATTCTTGTGCACAAACTCTTTGGCCAGGCTTTGGGCCCACAAAGGTTGCGAGATGGGCACCATGTGGCCAGCATTACGAACAATCACGTAGGTCAACCCCCCTCCCTGAGCTACGTGGCCGGCCAATTCATGAGCTTTCGTGTCTTCGTTCCACACCCAGAAGATCTTCCGCTTACCAAAACGAGATTTCCTTTTCCATTCTAGCGAGTTGATCACCTTGTTGGTTCCCGGAACGTTGACAATTACATCAAGATTGCCATTGTAGACCAGAACCTCGATCGAGCCCTCATTCAAGATGTCATTGAGCCAGGACTTCTTACTATACATCACGGCTTTTCCCAAGTAATCTGAGGAGAGGAAATCGTCGTAGAATCGTCGCGTGCCCACATTGATTCCTCGACGGACATGTTCTTGTTGGAGGAAACAGATGTATTCGTGATTGGTCAAGTAATTGCTACCGAACGTGAAATCGTAGATGTTGGTCAGATTCATCACTTCCGTGGTGAAGTAGATCAGTGCTTTTTGAAAGCTCTCCATATCGCCCTCGCCTTGAATGGCCTTCGGGATGTCCTCATCAAACGCCTTGAGCGTCCGGTATTGTTCCGGACTGACGTAGCCCAGATTGGACACGAAGTCAGCGTATTGGCTCTGCTCCAGGGCACTCAAGAACCCGTTGCCAATGCCGATGCCTCTGAAATCAAGTCGGGTCAACAAGTCGGCGAACTGATCAGGCTGGCGTTTCAATTCCAGGTACTTGTGGGCCAAGCTCACCACGTAGGATCCACCGTAGGATTCGCCAAAGGCAAACACTCGTGTCGACTCGGCCGTCTGACCTTTGGTGAAGTGGGGAAAGACCTTCATGAATTGCGAGAGGGCCTCCAGAAGGTCAACGGCCACATCTTTATCGGCACGGGCGTAACCTTCTTCATCTTCGGTGAAACTGAAGCCCGTTCCCACTGGACTGTCGATGTAAAGCATGTGATGCGATTTGGTCCAACTGAAGCGGTTGGGAATGAGATAGGGATTCGAGTTCTCATCGTCCCACCCCATGAGGAAAGGTCCATTTTCCTTGAAAAGGCCGTACACGGATGGCCAGCCAGGGCCACCTTGAAGCCACACAATCAACGGAATGTCGCCTTTGATGTCCGGCTTTGAAGCTGGAAAATACCAGAAAAACAAATTGGAGCCGAAAGTTTTGTTCACGGTCAAATAACCGGAATAGCTGCGCTCGCTTTGCAGGATGAAGTGAACTCGTGATCGGTGCTCGGCCTCTTCAAATTCACCGGCCTCAATGAGCGGGGTCAAGAACAATGGTTCACCCACATCTTCGGTTGTAAAATTCTTGTGAATGGCCTTCGGATACACAGAGTAACAGAGCCTGGGTTTCTCACGAGGCGTTTGAAGGAGTTTCGCATGCAGGGTGGCAAAGTCATCTTTGGATTCGGTGAGCTTCCATACCATCATGGTACAACCAAAACAGAAGCAGAAGAAAGTCAGAATAATGGCATAAGTAATGAGCCGCTTGTAACGTTCGATCTCCTCGAATGCCTTCACTTTGTCCTTCTTCAACTTTTCGATTTGTCTCAGATCCTTGGGATCTGATGTTCCACCACTATCCATGCCTCCCACCAGGGCATGATCAAGGTCATCCTCGTCGTCCTCGATATCCTCGTCCGGATGCATGTGTCTACTGTTCATGTCAGAACGGGCGGAGTTGCCATTGGAGAAACTGTTGCCACCATTGCCGAGGGAAATCACGGCTGAGTGCATTTTGTATTACCGGGAACATGGAACAAGTCATTGGACCATCATTGACGAACAGTTCAATATACCCACAATATTCGAAAGCAAACTTGAGGCGTCACAGTGTTTGGATCCATGTCAAGAGGCCGACTGATCCACTACGAGAGAAGGAAAAACGGAACACGACGATGTCCATGAGAGAAGAGTCAAGCGAGAAAGACTTTGTTGGAGAAAGACGAGCAAGTCATTCACTACAAAGTGCTTTACCACTACGGAGAAGCGAGGACCCTCTAATCTCTGCTTTTGAGCTAGAACTCTAAACGAAGAGAAGACACGATAGTTTTGTTTTGGCACATCTAAGTAATTGAGAATATCTGTGTACCTCGTGGCTGTCGAAGTCCGACACGTACATGTACAGTCTTCATGAAATTTTCTCTGGGGGCCATGTTGGGTATAACTTCAGATGGAAGAGCAATATTTTTATCCCACCCCTTGATTGAGTTTTATTTTTGTTCCAAATGCAAACGAACGTAAGTAGAAGTACTCACCACATCGGCAAGCGAGGAACACGGGCAGATCAAGCGAGGTTTTCGTGCAGCATTTGCTCCCCTACTTAATAACTTTTCTCAGGTACATTGCAGCATTCGTTGAATCTGAGAGAGGAACAGAGTGCTGCTGCTGCCTCAGCTCAACCAGACTCTGTCACTTCTTGCTACTTTCCTCGCATTCGTTGTTTGGCCGGCCTTCGTTGGCCTAGGCATCGTCTTCGACAAATTTCAAAACTTTTTTTCGCACACTGCGATTACTTTATTTCGGTCCTAGGTTAAGAAATTGGTGCTCAAAACTTTGGCCCTTCGTTTCCGCCAATTTAAGGAATCCAATCCAAGTTGGTAGCTTCCTCGAGGATCCTAGGAAGTATACGACCTTTGATCTGAGAGCATGGAACATTCAGGTCATTTCATGATATGGGAACACGCTTTTCTAACTTCATGAAGATGGGGATTGAAACTTTTTTTTTGTCCTTTTTTTCTACGCCCTCGAAGGCATACCGGACAAAGACTTTGATTTATCTACGCCAAACCAAATCAAATGAAAGAATTACCTTTCAATTTCTCCAAAAATCTATGCGTTTTCAGCCCAAAAAGGAAAGATTATCCAATTCTAAGACAAGGCCTTTGCTTTATCAGAAGAATCCCTTGAAGTTTATAAACAATGAATTTTTTTTTATACGCTGTGCGTGGTCCGATTCATACATATCGCAATCGGGCATTAAAGACTGGGATTAAAATGGGATTTCTTTCCCATGACAAAGTTTTTTTTTTGCCCACTTTTTTTCAGGCCCACTTTGCTTTTCATGTATCACGAATGTTGATTCATCACTACATTGTGAAAAAAGAAGTCGCTCTCTCAGCATTGGCTTATTGGGACCTCTAAGGAACAGTCAACTGATACTGTCAGCACATATTTTTGGGATATCAAAGGCTAATTTTCAATGCAGAGGAGGTAACAAAAACCTAAAAAGCAAGCCACATTGCCATATGAAAAACTTTCCACGCAACTCGAAAAATCCATTCTTAAAATACGAAACTTAAAAGCAACACACAAAAAGTCACCAAACCACCCTCTTCCGGCCTAATTTTTTTTTCTTTGTATGTTATTACGTTAAATTGAAACAGGTTCTAAATATGTTAGATCATAGATTATGGATGTATCTCGATAACCAAGACTTGTTATCAGGGGTGCATCATTAGTCTTATCATGTTGCAGGTTCGTCCTCCTGTCCATAGCTTTCCTGAAGCTCAAGAAAACGCAATTTTCAACACATACCTGGCAGCCCTGATATCTTGACTAACTAATCGGACCAAAGTTTCTACAGACAGCCTAAAGGAAATTGCGCTTGAATTGAATTTTTGTTATGAGCTTATGACCAGTCTTGGTCGATGTACGTCCATAATTTTTAGTGGTTTATGGTTAATGAACAGCCCAAAAAGTCCAAATGACCTCCCCAACAGTTGTGATGACGTCATTATGCAGATATCTCGGAACTACCGAACGTGTTGTTACTGAGCAACCTCAGAGCAACACGTTTATTCAATAGTGAGTGCTCTCATTCATCTCAGTGCAACTGATAAGATGTTCTAACTTTGGCTGAAACTATTTATTTGATCATACTTCAGGAAATGAGGAGCAGGGGTGTGGTGCGATCGCCTTTTCATCCTGATGAGAAGATAAACGGAAAACAGTCATATGAGTGAGATCAGTATACTTTTGGTGTTAAGAATGAATTAGTACTGAGGGAATGGAGACTTCACCAGGGGAGTAAACATTGATGAAGAACTCACGTTTTAGTACACAAAATCCTTTTGGTGCGAACCGACCCGTATGGTTAAGTTTAAGGTCAAGGTATTTTCAGCTGTAGCATTACAGGAATCCTGTTGCCAACAATTCCGTCATTCAGTCTAGGACCATCAACTTTTGGGCTGGCTTGGGCTGGTTGAAAGCAACTTGGTTTTCCAGTCCATTGCATTTGTCATCCTTGACTCATAACACGAAAAGCCCAACCCCTCTTAGCAATGATACCAGCCCTCTCTTATTGATAGCGATATGAACCTCTTTAAAAGCAATAGTTCGACCAGCAATGACCTAATGACTTCAGAAACTTGCTTTTGCATGCAATTATTACGCAGATCACCATTCAATTTAGAAGCCAGTCGTGGAATTGAACTTATAAAACACGTCACAACCTGACATTTTGAAACCTTCCAGAAAATGCATTGAGGAAGAATTTGGCTCTCTTCTCTCCAGAAGATTTTTTGAAACTTTTCTTATCCACTCTAAAGCGAATTGCTCTCAGGTATCAAAGCGATATACGATCGTACAAAGAACAAGGGAAAGTTTGAAAGACTTATCCTAAAGTCTTTTTCAATCCAAAGCGATTAGTTCAATGACTAGCTCTACAATATGATTCACCCGAATGAGTTGTTCAAACAACATCAGCCTTTGATTTCTTATCAAAAACATTGGGTATTCATAACCTGAATCAACGTGAAGGCCCAAAGCTAGATCTTCAAACAACACGAATATCAGGATTTGATTTCAATGCCACGTCACGTCTTCTTACTGTATACCGGGTACTTGGAAATCTGTCCGTGAGGGCAAAGCAGTATTTCAAAAGAAGTTGCAGTTTGCTTGAAACGACCTGAGAACAACTCCTGAATTAAGCATCCGAAAAAAGTGCAACCCGGTTTGTTTGAAGACCAAGCATAAATACATTAACCCAACACACTGGTGTTCCTTATTTAGTGCAGTTATGTTATAGTTGGTGGTGGAACAATCGACGAGCTTGTGATTGGATAGGAATCAGGATGTCATCTTGATGTATTCAATCATTTGCCCCAACTGTCTAATTAGTTGCACCTCAATGTAAGATTACAATTCATTATCAGTTCTTCACTTTGCAACATAATTAAGTAAGTAAATTAGTCTGATTAAGAAAATGTGCAATAAGTGCAATTAAAAAAAGTACTCATGGTACTCACACACAAATTCTGAATTGATTTAACATGAGAGCATCATTCACAAAGGTAAAGGAATTACATGCTTCCACAAAAATTGTCAAGCTGACAAATCAAAAAGGAACAATCTATCTAGTTTTGCCGTAGAGGGTAAATTCCAGATGGTTGTCAGAACTAGTTTTCCTTACAGTAGCAACACTTCACGTTAACTTGTGTGCAGAAAGCTACTCGCATTCAAAGCTCTATGTTTGCTGCTCGACGACAAAACAAGTTATTTTTCCGAGCTTTACAGTAATGACATTTGAAAAGTCACGATAAAAAACGATTTGGGAAAATTTACACTCTGACGAATGTTTAGCCGTTTTTGTCGTCCTTGGTCATATGGCAGTACTGGGCTCCGTACAAAATTGGGGCTTCTTTGAACAGTAAGGAAGCAAAGAGTCCTTTGCTACAGGTTGATACCAGTAGCAAAGGTTGAGGTCATTGGATCAAATTCGAAGAGTTAAGGTTGGTGAGGTAACATGTTCTTTTTATCATAGAGATGTACTACAACATGCTTTAACAATTGATCTTTTAATCGCTTGGTTTTCCTCAAGAATTAGGTACTTTTATATGTATTAAGATTCGAGCAGACCTAAATGCCATGACCATGTATTATAGTAGTAGTATAACATATTATACAGCGATAGCCTATTGTGAACAAGCTGTAGGGCTGCCAACATCAGTGTTAATTAAAGAGTGGCCAAAAATCTAGAACTAGATCTAATGTCTAAATGGATGGGACTCGTGGACCTTTTTTATGTATTTGAAAAAATCCCAAGAAATCACAATCGTAGTTGCAGTTAAGAAGTTCCTCTAGAGAATCTCTAATGACTGACAAGAGTTTTTTCATCCCATTTGCAAAGATAATCACTGTTATCGGAAAATATGCCATTCGTAAAAGTGTGCACCTTATGGTTTGGTTATTACTCCCTGGAGTAGTCTTGACTCCCCATTTAGGAACCGTTGATCTTCAACATTTTTTGAACTCTCCACCAATTTCGCCCAACGGAAACCCAGGAGCTGGCAGACGGCCAATAGAAGTAGAAAAAATGATCGATTAATGATTTACAATACGGTAGAAGCAATCTTGAGTTTGAGAATGAGAGTTGCTTTGACAAGAGGTTATCACGACAAGACATCACAGACACATACATGTAAGCAATCCAACGGAATAGAAGCTCGACAAAGTGTTAGCTTTCGCATCATCGTCAGCCCTTGGCCAAAAATGGATTGGTGGGAGTGATCGGACTATAGATAAGATTGTGTAATGTTCCCAGGGGGTGTTGCGGCCTGAACAACTTGACATCAATTGACCAGAGAGAAGCAATGCCGTAAAAGTAGCGAGTTGCTCAAATATTGAATATTCATTTTATAAATCAAATTCATGAGTTAATGTGTGTGGTAAAATTCTGTGACACACTGCATTGTTAACATTAAAAATAAACGCATCCATACAAGTTTTGTATCTTATTTGGAAATTCCAGTCTTGGATTATTCGTACATTGATAATCAGGGAAACAACATGTTGCTTTCTGTGATAGACCTTCGTTTTGGCAGAATTGTGGGTGTAAAACTAAACCTCACGTGGGCAAGGCATTATTTCCAATTCATCTTTAATCCGAATCATCCAACCTTGGCTGAAAGGATTAGAAACCTTTCAAAAATTCCATTCTAAAAGTGACCAAAAGATCCTTCATTTGTTCTTCTCCGCATATCCTGAAGTCATACATTAGTTGAGCAGGAAGCACTAAAGGTTAATCATTAATTTTTTTAAACCAAATATTTCCCAATATTGCACAAAAAGTTCGAACTTTCGATCTCTGCACCCTCCATTCAAAGGTTATTTATCTTAAAGTGAGTTACAACCAAGTCATCTGAGATGGGTGCATGATCGTCTTTGTTAATGAAACAAAGGGACAAGTTAGAAAGGTCCTGACAAAGCAAAATCGTCTTTGACGCTTCTGTAGTGATGTTCTCGCTGCTGCAAAAGCCACAATGAGGCCTCAGCAGATTTGAAAAACTCATTCGTCTGCAAGAGAAACGAAGTATTGATACTGAGGAGGCTCTTCGCCGGGGGTTTGACGCCACTAAGTAAGGGAAAAGGACTCTGGGTTCGATAGACAAACAGGGAGACCGGGTGTTCGGGAAGCTAGCAAGTAGCAACTACATATTGTCACTTCCCCCTTATCTTTGGGGTGCTCATGGCCTCCCCATTTGATGTGATAAGACAACCCGAATAATGGCATGGGTTCACCGTGGGTCTGAAACAGATATCAGCCCAATTGTGCTCTCTCAGTCTCTCAGTCAATCATGGATTCCATATGGGCCAGCTGAGCACTCTTCAGTGTATGGCTACGGCACGATCCAGAGATAGAGTGTTCTCTTCAAATCTCTTGTCGCGAGAGCTTCAGCTGGAATTGCGTGAGTCTGGAGAGCAGATGTGTCTGTCTCACTTGTGTCTTCCATGGCTTCTGCCAGTAGTTCATCGGTCTCCTGCCACACGAACGGGCGACAACTCTCCAACAATTCCGACCTATGTGCATAGACTTCTATCTCACGACGAGAGCGGCCCTGGGAGAGCCCCCCCGAAACCGCCTCGATCGGGATTTGGTCTCGGTGGATTCAATGCTTGGATCGAGTCAGCCTAGTTGTGCACCACAGCACGGAGAGAACGCTCTGATGGGTGAACGCGGAGTCGAGAATGCCAGGGGCGTGCGTGGATGACCGGACTTGATCACTTCAAATGAGGTTCAGCTGTTCACGTCTCTGTCTCTGGAAGTCGTGGTGGTCGAGGACTCGGTCCGGGTTCAGCGGTGAACTTAGTAGTAGCTCTCGTAGTTGTGACTAGCTGTTTACTCTCCATGGTGGAGAGGTGGTACGTATAGAATTACTTGAGCAGTACCATCATCGTCAAGCTCTTCTGTTCCCTCAGCCTTCTCCTCATCCTCTCCAACTCTCCTATTCCCTCACCACAACAACTTCCAATGCTTTGTTGAGTGCCACTACTACTACTACTACTACTACCACTACTACTCCCTTCGTTTTCAAATTCGGGTGTTCGGGAGCTCCAACCATCACTCTGTCCAGTAACAACCCCTCGAAGGCCTGCACTAGCCACCACAGCCATCGGCAATTCGATCATTACAGGGTCACATCTAAAGACGAGCTGCCGATAGCTTACTCCAACCAACCATTGCGTCTTGGTGATCAGTTAAAAAAGACAGATTTCAAATGGTCCTCTATCGTTTCGTTATTCTTCTGGTGCTTCGGTTGATTCAAGTGGATTGAAGAGTAGTGTTCCAAATGCAAGTCCATTCATTCATTAGACGACGAAGTAAACCAAGTGAAACCAACATAGACATTCAAAGGAGATAGATTGTCTTCGCCAGTTCAACGAAGCTGAAGGTAAGACGAGTGCACTTGGCCACATCTTGATTTCTAGGGGAGCTAGCGAGACCGTGGTGGTTTTCAGGTCATTACCAAGACGATTCATTCCACCTGAAGCAGTGGTTAGGAAACAAGTGGAATCAAATGAAGATCTCTGAAGATGATGGTAGTTACAGTAGTTGAAAGAGATTTTGTCTGGCCGCCAGTTCTATTTCCGGTCTCTGTGTTCTCAAAAGTCAGTGTGATGTGGTAGTGGGAAATCCAAGTAAGCACGGCTTTCATCAGTACTAGGAATTAGCGTGTACCTGTCGTCCTCGAAGCCGCAGTTCCAAGGTATTTGAAACGAACAGTCAAGCACCATTAAGCTGACAATTATTCGACACTACCGATTTAGAGATTCTATTTAGCCTGTTTAGAGCTTCATTCTAAACCCATCCCGTTTGGCACGCATCATCAATCTTGGAAATCGCACATGAATAGAACCAACAGCTCAAAACAAAAGAGCCATACCTTATTGGTCGTCTTATCACTAATGCAATTCAAATCGAGAGTTGTTATCGCGATAGGTCCTTTTCTGCTTCACCGTTTAACACCCAGTAGCTCAGGGTCAGGTTCAAGCAAGGCCCTTCATCATTTGATGTCAGATGTTTACCATTTTGATTTGTCCCTTCCCAACACCGCTGTCCTTTTATGGTGGGCTATTAATAGCATTATTCAGTCTTGGGTCATTGTAAGTAATCACCGTTTGAATGCCCAATAATCATGGGAATTGAAGAGGGTGTGAGAGGGATATAAATTCAGCTTTTACAGATGATACTTCTCGTTTCAAATTGCTTCAAACACGATGAGTCATCAGTAGCTCTATGGAATGGGGGGGTCCGGAGTTCCATGCTAAAAAACCGTCCATCTTCGAAGGCCAGCCAAATCTGTCGACGTTGCTGAAGACTGAACAGACAACAAGTCATACACAACGACAACCCTTTAGGCTACCAAGAGATGAGAGAGAGATGGAGGGGTATTTTTTTCGTCAAAAAAACTTGTTCTGCCTTTGTTGCTGCAGTTCTGTGGAGTACGTTTCTCGAAGTGAATTGGCAGAACGGGTCATAAAAGTGGAAATATTTTTCACGTGACAAAACAATGAATCTGAATTATCACATTCTTGGACATTAAAGACACATGGTAAGATATTTTTGAACTAGTGTTTTACCGTTTGGATTTGAGTAACTCGCCTCAGGAAGGAGGCGAGCTCATCCTCAGCATTAGTCGGACTTATGCAAGTAGCGTGTTCCTACCAATGAGTTGGGAACTAAAAGTTTTATGAATTTAAACAACCCCAGGTGTTTCAATTCGCTTTAACAGAGGCTTCCAAATAGTTTGGTGGCTTTTATCGTACAAGGAATAATCTCTGAACAAAAATGTCACACATGATTTCGCCATTTCAACACCTCCTTGTCTAGATGTCAACGTGGGAGGTTAGCAATGTGTACATTCGTTTACATTTCCCAATATGTGGGAGGGTTGGCTGGATCCAGTCGATTTGAGTCACGAATGTTACCTCTATCTATCACTTCTGCTGTTTGGTCAAGGATCTCTAGGGGTGGATTAAAAAAGATCCGTCAGAACATGTTGCCTTCCGTGTTGAAAACTCGGGCGAACAAGAAGTTCAACAAACATCGGGAATAGCTGAGGCAAAAAGCACGTTCCCTCGCTCACCTTCTGCTGCTTTCTTTGGCAGGTTCAACCTCTACCCCTAAACATACCCCCATTCTCTCCCTCCAGTTTTATGCAAAAACTTCAGCTAACACCCTCGATCGACCCTCGTCGTTCATCTCCATCACTGATACTCTTGGCGTTGATGAGAGGTGAATGCAAGGAGGAAGCCGAGGTGCATTTCAGCGTCTTAAATGTCGGACAAAACACACTCACTCATATGAACCCCCACCTCATCATAGTACATAGTGTGGTATGTATACCTCTCTCTCCATCTTCCTTTCAGACAAAGTTGCTCCAACTACGTATACAGGCGGGTGCATTTCGAAGAAAGCTAGATCCACGGACTCCTCGACATCTGTACGGTACGTCGTCCATTGTTGGTACCACCAACAAAGAACGACACCCTCGTCTTCATCCCTTTGGAAGGTCCACATGTATGTGAGTGTGTGAGAATAGTCAAAAGCCCAGAAAGACGACAGGGTGAACAACACAAACTTGGGGACGCGGAGTCTGATTTCCCATTTCATCCCTCCGTGGACTTCCCCCAGCAACCCGGTTGGGTCGATTTAGGTTCGTCCCTTGAACTTGCCCTTCTCAACAAGACTACGTAACTGAGAGAGCTTTTCATGGACAACTCCAGTCTCGTCGTTGTTGGAGAGTGTTCTTCGTATGCTACTTCCACGTTATACACTGCACTCTAGGCCAAATTAGCAACGATGTTGGCCAGTGACCGGTCGGATCATCGCGCGGCAACGAGGGTGGACCCTCCACTTCAAGCCACTGACGGAGGGCACAATTCCAAATTATCTTCCAAAGAGAGGGCCGGGCTGGAAATTCCGACTCACCACAATCACAATAACGCATCCCAATTCAAACGAGGTGAAAAGGCCTCCTTGTCTGTGAGATTACGCAAATCTGGCGAGAGATTAGAGCATTCCTCTGCTGAGGGTAAAGGTGTGAGCAACGGCAAAAAGGACCTCCGAGTGCCAAATTATCGTCATAGTGGCGATTTCAGCAACTTCTTGCTTCCTTCCCGAATGAGTAACCGATCCAGCCACGTAATGATGGATTCACCCACTGAAGAGGAGGAAACGGACGATTGGTCCTTTGTCACGTTTCCCAACGGTCAAGCCACGGTCCAAGACGTGCAAGCTAGTGTGGTGGAAGACACCCATTCCCATCCCACACCCATCAGAGCCGTCACCCACCGAGTGCCTGGATTATCCTTGAGCGGGAATCCAAACTTGGAGAAGTTATTTTCCATCGGCTCCTCCTCCTCCACGTCGTCGTCTTCTTCCTCCTCCAAGCTCATGAGTGTGGCCTCTAAACGACAGAGCTGTGATCTCAGTAACCTCGGTGGAACTCCAGGGGCCTCATCCAGTCCGAACAGATTATTCGCTCCAAATCCTCGAAGGCTTTCCAGTGATCCCGACTCCTCGCCATTTGCCCGGAATTTGCTGGAACGTGACTCGAAACGACGATTTCTTCGGAAGAAGTCTGATCAAAATGACATTTCCTCCTCAACAAAGCGGTGCAGCGGCGAGTTTCATTTCGTCACCAAACCCGTTCAACAAGAGAAACAATTGCTCGTGACCGACTTCAACGGGTCTTCGGAACAGCACAACACTGGCAAACCTAGCGCTCATGCTGAAAATCCGCCAGTTGTCCCCCAAAGAATAGTGAGAGGAGGTCTGGGGCGCAGGGCTGCCACGCAACTGAACATTAATGTGAAGAACAACACCAGCAGTTACAAGGCAGCGTTATATAAATCTCAAGAACATTTAGTCAAGGTGAGTGCTATTTATGACTTTTTGTCATGATAATCCTGCATTGAAATTTGTCATCTTCTTTGCCCTTTCTCTTGACCAGCAGAATCTGGAGGAAAGATGTGGGGCAGAATTGGCTGAATCCACCAGGAACCTCTCGGTGCGGCATGAAGTGCTCAAAAGAGGTTTCCTTTGGCAACAACGCGACAAAATATTCTCCCGGTGGAAGGAAAGGCTCTTTATTCTGACACAAGAGACTCTCAAATGCTTTAAACAGGACACAGCTGGCTCGCGACCTTCAACCAACGATCTACTTTACACCGTGAGTCTCAGAATCCAAGATGAAATACGTGCTGCGTTTCTAAAATTGTATCGGTTTATTTGTATCCACATGGCAGGTTAAATTGTCGGATGTGGTTGATGTGGAGCTGCTGGACAAGCGCGGTTACCTCACCATTTGTGTTTCTCTGGAAAAGGATGGGAAAGTATTTTTGCGAAAAACCGAGGGCATCAAAGAATGGTATAAGCAATTGGCCGTGAGTATCTTATGTTAAAACCAGTGTCCAGTGGGACATTCCAATCCACTGATTTCATGACGGCCTCATTCAAAACCACAGGAACTTAGTCAACGTCAAAGGCCCAAAAAGGCATCCACCCCTGCTTCGTCCAGTTCCTGGATGAAACGCCAACTGACCGATTCAAGTGGAATGGAACATTGGTTGCAAAAGAAGAAAGGTGACATTTTAATCATCCTCTCGATAAGGCTGTCTCGGCCTTGAAACATGTGTCTTATGCATTTCGTGCCCTCCTATATTTATAGGATTGCTCTCTGCATTTTCGGGCTCCAGTCCGGACATTTCCAAAGCAGGCGGTGCCCCTGTGAAGAGTGAGATCACGTTGGATCAACTCTGTGACCTTTACGACCAAGCCGACAGTGACAAAACGGAGCATGACCATCCAAAAGGTGCATCGGTCAGATCTCCAATAAAACGTCGAACCATAAATCGTCTTTCTCGTGAGGCTTAAATGCTGTCAAGGCCACTCGGTACAGCTCGCCATAAATTTCATGTTCTCGTTGTTATATATCTTTTCAGTGATGACCGATTTGGATCTGCCAGATCTGACTCGCCAATTCGACAAAGGATTCTTTCCCAGGAGTAAGTTTGCCATGGAGTTTCGTAGCAACGACTCTGGCAACCATTCCATCAGCACCAACGTATCTGGTAATTATATTGATGAGCATCAAAATATTTTTTTCCTCTGGATTCTTAGCTGTCTGTGGTCGAACCCTTTCATCAGCCAATAATTGAGAAGAAGGGATATCCTTCTTTCTTTGGGGAACCTTGACATTTCTATTTTCTTTCTCATCTTTTCAGTTGGTTCCACGACATCCTCAATTTCCAAATCTTCTTCGCAAGAGGACCGAGATGAGATTTCCGGAGCAGCAGACAAAGGCTCCAATTGTAAGTCCAAAGTAACCGGAAACCTCGCTTAAAAAATGATACACTTCCATTTGATCCCTTGTTTCTATTCTTCTAGATGAATTGCCTCTGGACGAATCGCCTCGACGACGAAAATCTTCTATCATTAACGGATTGCAAGTGACGCACGTTTAAACATCCATCCTCGAAATACAATTTATGTAATTGGCCATCAAACCAACATTAAACATGACATTTTTGAGCAGGGATTTTAGGGGTTTCGTGCGACTACTTAGAGTGAAATGGAGTGCAAAGCTTTCAAAGAGTAGAAACTGTTACTACAAATCGAGCTTAATGTGTGTCAAATGTTAGGATTTATTGGCCGAACTCGTTTCATTAAGATCTGTTTCAACAACTTCATCAAAAGTTTAGTAAATGTGTGAGCCCTGTCGATTTCCTTTAAATCACCAACAATTTTCTCAATCATGAACGAAAGTAGAAATAATCTGAATACAAAAAAAGCATCCAACTAAAAACGTTGGGGACCAATTTTCAGTCCAATAGGAATCTAGTAATCCAAGATAATTAGATCATAATGTCACGTGCAACTCAACACATTGGCTAAACAACTGACAAGGGAGCTCAAAGTCCTTCTTTACATTAAATCCATCACCAAGTTTGTATTATAAACTTGAATGCATTTGATGACCCACTGTTGAGTTTCAAACGCAGCTTTTGTAAGCAATTACTGAACAATCTCGAGATCAAGGGTGTCCTAGAGGCGTTGTTTGACAAAATATATAAAATTTAAGACCATGATTGACCATGGTGGGAACGAAACTCTCCGACTCCAGACTGATCATGTTGAAACGCGTTGGTTTTATTCTCAAAAAATGTGATTGTGAGGTATAATGTCCATATGCCCCACTTCCAAGTGTATATCCACAAGGACAGTTGAACTGAAAACTTATCAGTTCTGAAAAGTTAATACGTTCATAATTTTTGTGATGTGTTCAAGAAACGCTAGATAAAACAAATGCAAATATGGTCTTTCCCGAAGACACTAACCATAAGAGTTGGGCAAAAAGTATTATTTCTATTGCCTTTCAGTTTGGTGAAGCTGTAACACTACATAATTGGTGAGATGCTCCAAAATTGTCTCGCATTTAAGGATTGTGCCAAAAATCGCTTCGATAGCCAATGAAGATTTACCAGTTTTTTTTTTCAAATTTCTTAAAATTGACCCTTTTTGTACAAGCAGCAAAATAAATTGACGTAAAAAATAACCCTGGATTATGTGAGAAAAAAAAAACCAAAGCATTGCAATGACAATGATATTGTTAACAATCATGATGACAAAATAATTAGTTTTCATATTTGTTTCTTTTCATCACCAAATTTGAAAATGGATAAAATCAAAAAGCAAAGATTGTTGGAACAGTAATAATGAAAAAAATAGAACTAGTCCGCAACATTTGTATTGCCTGACTTCTAAATTCCTTTAATCATTTCGAGACAGGATTCTTGGACCTGAACAATATGTACTTAGTTCCCAATAAAGATGGATCTATTTTCTCGAAGGACCAATCCACTTCTCCGTCATTGTTTGGCCTTATCATTCATAGAAGCCAGGTCTATGTCGATAGGAATGTCAATAGCCGCTACCAGATCAAGCCTGAAAACATTAGTGGCCACAACAAAAAATGACAAACAATAGCATTTCTGCCTGCATTATAGATTGAAATCTCAATTGGATACACGAATCTCACGTAATTTCTAGCTAGCCTTTGGCCATGCTCATTTTCCTTGTTCCGAGATTTTCTCTATGACGATGTAGGAGCAGAACAGAGACACACATGGCTTGAGTCGCTGGCCCGATGCGAGGGCACGGGGGATGCCTGATGCCGGCTGGTTTTCAGGCCAGTTCCCTCTTCCTGCCCGTTCTCGATATGCGCGTGTCAGCTTTGTTGTCAGGCCGTCAAGCCGCCTTTGCTTGGAGAGGGAGACGTGTATTGCGTGGACTCGACCCAGGACCCTCCTTGTCAGTCTCATTATCATCATCCTCAATTTCACAGCGGAGCCAGGTTTATCGCTCCCAAGTACTATTATCTTCTCCCTGGGCCACTCAATTCAGACTCAAGTCCCCCCGTGAGATCTCATCCGAATCCATCAGGCCATTGACGCTGCATTCACGTTTGGTGCCTAGCCGTAACAGTTCCAACGCCTCTCCATTATTCAAGTAAGAACATGAGCCTCGGATCAATGGTCGAGGCAAGAAATATTGATGATGGTATTTTCATTCCAGGATGGCCGAACCCAATCCCAAGGATGGGTACTTCTCCATGGGGCCCAATACCTTGAAGGTGCCCATGGCCTTGTTTGCCCGGAACCGCCAACGTTTGGCCGAGGCTCTCCGATCCCATGCCAAGACACCGGACAATAGTGTGGTCCTTCTGCAAGGCGGCGGGGATCAGGGCATCTGTGAGGGCGACTCCTCGGATGTGGGGCCCATTTTCAAGCAGGAGGCCTACTTTCATTGGGCCTTTGGCGTCCTTGAGCCCGATCATTTTGGAGCCGTGGATGTGACTACGGGCAAAGGGGTGCTCTACATTCCGCGCTTACCCAAGGAATATGCCACTTGGATGGGCAGTATCAAGAATTTGGAGGAGACCAAGGAAAGGTGTGCTTGGAGCGGAATGGGATGCTAAATGGGATGCCGAAAAATGAGATTGGGACTCTTTCAGGTATCGTGTAGATGAGGTCCGATACGTGGACGACATGCCCAATTCCTTGCGAGAACTCCAAAAAGAACCCACTCTGCTCACTTTGAACGGGGTCAATTCCGATTCCAAGAAACAGACCCGACCAGCGGCTTTTGATGGTGAGATCGGCTGAAACTTGATGCCATTGGCACTAGTCTTCCTCAAGCGGTTCATTGATCTATAGGTATGTCCGAGTTCAAGATCGAGCCCAATCATCTGCAACCCATTATGGCCGAATGCCGTGTGATCAAAACGGAAATGGAATTACAGGCCTTACGCTACGCTTCCAAGATTTCCTCGGAGGCCCATAAATCTCTGATGAGACAAATTAAGCCTGGCATGAAGGTAAGTGCTTACCTATCTAGGCCATAGCCTTGACATGAATGTCTCTAAATTGATTTCTATTACATCATCATCAGGAGTTCCAATGCGAGTCCCTGTTTCTGCATCACATATATTTCTACGGTGGGGCTCGACACGTGTGCTACAACTGTATCGTGGGCTCCGGGCAAAGCGGGTCCGTTCTCCATTACGGACATGCTGGGGCTCCCAACGATCAAAATGTGGAAGATGGCCATATCGTTCTCTTTGACATGGGAGCCGAGTATTATCGATTCTGTTCCGATATCACTTGCTCCTATCCTGTGAATGGCAAATTCACTGACAAGCAGAAGGTCGTCTACAATGCCGTGCTTCGAGCCAGTCGAGCCGTTCTCAATGCCGTCAAACCTGGTGTCAATTATAAGGATATGCATCTTCTGGCCAATCGGGTCATGTTGGAAAATCTTCTTGAGGGAGGCATCATTCAAGGTAAATTGAGACTAACGATCAATTACTGTCTAACCGCAAAACGAGATTGCTTTTATGTACCGAGATGTTTGCTTTATTTTTATAGGTGACATTGAAGACATGATGAAAGTGAATCTAGCGGGTAAAGTGTTCCAACCTCACGGCCTGGGTCACTTCATGGGATTAGATGTTCACGACGTGGGTAAGGGCAGTCAATCAAAGATAAAAAGCGTTCAAAACAATTCAATGAATGATCTTGTATCGTAGGTGGATATTTGGAAGGCCATCCATCTCGTCCCAAGGGCCCTGGAGTGGGCAATTTGCGGACAGCCCGTACTCTCAAGGCAAACATGGTGCTGACCATCGAACCAGGATGCTATTTCATTGACTACCTTCTGGACGAGGCCTTGGCCAATCCGGAGCTCAACAAGTTCCTGGTCAAAGAGAAGATTGCCGAGTATCGAAATTTTGGAGGAGTCCGGATTGAGGATGATATCATCGTGACTGAAACTGGTGTGGAGCTCATGTCTGTGGTGCCACGGACCGTGGACGAAATTGAGGCTTGGATGCGGGGCGAGGGTGGAGAGCTGGACCTCACCAACAAGATTTAACTTGACCCAATTGATGTGACTCAACTCTGAACCAGATTGATTTTTCCAATCGCAGAGAAGTAAATTCCTTTTATAGACGCATAGTGAAGCGATTTGATTTTGTGCAAGGGGTGCAAAAAACGGCTTTTATCCTCCGCCAATCTAGTAGGGCTGTATGACAACGCCTTGGCGAAGTGTAACACACTTGACTTCGTCGATGAATATACTTTGATTTTTGACATTGATTTGGGCCTCCAAGTCCAACCGGCTCTTTTGGAGAGCCGCATAACAATCCCGGGAACGAGAGAGTTGGGTTTCGAGCCGACGAATCGATTCAATGAGGTTCTCCGACTCCATTTGAAGTTGGAGGTCCACGTCGTCCAACACCAGTTCACGTTCGGGTCGTTGCTTGCGCTTTTGAATACGGATCTGGCACGTGGCCAAAGGCCCATGCTTGGCCGACAGCGCCTTGTCCAAGGCCTCCACGCTTTCTTCCAACTCGTGGATCTTGACGATGGTCTCGGAGAGTTGTTGCTCCAACAAGTTCTTGGCTCCTTTGACCTCGTTGAGACGTCGCTCGAATGCTCGATCCGTGAGATCTTTCTGAGAACGAAGATGCGAGGCCACGTGGGCTAAGATGCCATCCACGGTTGATTGCAACGAAAGCGTGTTTTGAACCCGAAGGTCGGCCATCTCTAGGTTCTTTTGGCACAAGCTCTGCCAATCAGATGGAGTGTAAGTGGTCACCTCGGTCTTCTTCTTGATCGGATATCGTTTCAAGGGCTCCGGTTTGTTAGTCTTACTCGGACCCGTCATTTCTAATGTGGACGTGCTTTCATCAATGTTCAAGGCTACCTCTTTGTCAGCCAGGTCCTTTTCAATGATATTTTTCGCTCTGCGGATTTGCCGCATATCCTCGTCCACTTGCATATGGGTTTGCTTCAGCAGCACTTGAGCGCTTTGAACGGTTTGAAGCTCAAACTCTAGATGCCGCTCGACATTATCTCGAACATTATCCACGCCCTGTCTTTGACGGCGAAATGCCAGACATTGGTCATTGACCTTCAAAGGCAGATCACAGGCTTGCAAGGCTTGACCCAGACGGATCGATTGACTGTCCATTTCATCCAAGAGGGATTTTAAGGTGGTCAACCGGTTGTCCAATTCGGATTTCCAGAATCCAATATCCCCTACCCGTTGACGGAAGCGCACCTGGACCTCCTTGTGGTCCTGCTTGACGCGTTGCTTTACATCCGAAATGAGCTCTTTCGTCTCTTGGACCAATTTCTCCGCCTTGACCCGTTCCGTTTCGGCTTGTCGATTGCTTTGTAAATTGGTTTCATTCCACTCGGGGTAATATTTCTCGAGGTTGGCATTGAGATGCTGTGCTCGTGCATTCACTTCGTTGTGATCACCCATTAGAGAACTGGAGATATCCGAGCCCACCCGAGATGGCTTGTTAGCCATCTCTTCCTTCCGAGATAACTCGTTAGTTTGGGGGAAATTCTTTCGACGACTAATGCCAGCCATTTTGGAACTGGAATTCTGACAAACTAGTTGTGTGATCAATAATGGGGAACCACCGAGGAAACAGCCCTGTCAACCATCATCTCCCTTTTTTCAGGCTAGCTAACACCAAATACGATGTCTTGGAGTCCTTTGAGACTTCGAGAGCTCTAGGTACAATGTGAATAAGTACGAGTACATGCCTGGTGTGGGTCCATATTGGAACGTTCGTACAAGCTCTCCTTGAACGCGACTCGAAAAAAAAATATCTCTATCTAAACGTGTTAAGAACATTGCTCTCTAATTTTGCCATCACCTCGATTATACGTCGGTGCTACATGATTATTCGTATTTTAGAAATATGCTCCCTCTTGGCAGTAAAGGACCCAAGGGAGTTTGATAACAATCATTCACAGAATTTTCTGCCGAGGACGAAAGTGCAAGGTCTAAAATCAAATGAATGAATTTTCATATTCAGCCTTAAACCAATGAAAAGCAAGACAAAATGTGAAAAATCTGTGCAACAAATACTTCAAACTAGCACACACAACTTTAACCTTTAGATATCAAACCTTCTATGAGCGTGCGCTTGCATCTCGGCATTTCAGAACTCGTTTCGCCTTGATTTTTGGTCGAAGATTCACTCAAAAAGGGTAACATTTTTTGCCAACATAGGGATGCACTAGACTTCAAAAACAGTAGCAACAAGTAAGTCATTGGCTGCTTTCATTACAAACGATTTTCCGTTTGCAACTCACACCTCAATATCACAACGTTGTCTTGCTTCTATTGTGTTGGTTTTGCTGTCAATTGTTATCAAAAGCTATTCAAGACCAACCATTATTATTGGTTGGATGCCCAGTCCCTCTTACAAGATTCTGTGCATTGGTGACCTGGACAGTGTCCTGCCGAGCTCTTGAATCCATTTTCTTCAATTTGAACCTTGACAGACTTGAACGGTCTTCATTCCAAGCCAATTTCATTCCCCTGAGACGTAGACGTTTGAAGAAACATCCAGTTTTATAGCAAAGCTTTTTGATGGTCTATTCAGTGCTAAAAGTTTGAAGAGCGACAATGAATCCGAGCTACCTTTTTACCACTATTTCAGCAATGGGATTACTACTTTCTCTATCTTTTGGTTAATTATTTCCCTTTTCGGTGGTTAGGGTGAATTGTTCCTCCAACTTATCAACAACTTCTACCAAGAATACAAAAACAATTCTTGACGAAACTTGAAATGAAAAACAAAGATGTGTACATTACTATCACCATGTCACTTTATTCCATTGTGACAATCGCAATGAGCTCTCACAAAACCTTATGCAACTGATATGGCGCTTTTATGACGCATCCATCGCCTTTGATTTCAGGCCGGTGAGATCACGGAATCAGCGAATCCAATTCTCATGTTCTCCACGTCAAACTCCGTGTAGAACTTGCCCATGAAGATATCTCCCAAAATCCACCAAGGTCCCATGGGCAAATCAAAGCCCATGAATCCAGAGATGCATTGAGTAATGCCAAATTGGGTAACCTGCAATCATATCGAGCAAAAGTTTTGCATATCCCAATTGTGTGATACATATTCAGATCGGTGATGGATCGCTTATGCTAATTGTACGTTACCTGGAGCACGTATTCATCAGCAGTCAGGGTGTAGGCTTTGCCGCCGAAGGTGAAGGTGACATCGGGTAAATCGGGAATAGTCGAGCAAATGATCTCGTATTGACCAGTTCCGGGTAAGATTTCGATTCCACCGATGCGCTCATTGATGGCTTGACACACATCCATAGGTCCCAACAACAAACTGGTGCCAGAGTCAATCACGGACAGGCAACCTTCCTCACAAGCAACAATGTCCGAATCATCCACAGAGAAACTGGGAATCGAGCATAAGTTAAAAGTCTACCTGAGGTGCCATGCATAATCGAGGATAGCTTACCCGTCCATTGGGATTTTCCAGTAATCAGCACCTTCAACGTCAATGTAACTGAATTCACCGGTGTACAAAGACGGATCAGATCCTCCGAGGACCATGGCCCCACCATTGGGATCTTCAGGGTCGCTGAAATAACATTGGTTCTCAAACAGTTCCAGCCAGTGTTAAGCAAAGATTCATTTTGACCTCTTACCGGTTCAACCAGAAGGAGAACACGGGAGCCTCGACCAGATCTTGTTCAATCATGTTGGTGAACACAGGGGGAACACCGTTGACGGCCAAACCAGGCAGGCCCATACCACAGATACCGTCAAAGCGAGCAGCAATGAAGGTGATTCCAGGCTCGTGGTTCACTTCGGCAAAAACTTGGTCCTCAACGCAGAGTCCAGCAACCTGTGGAAAATGTCGATTTGAACGGTGAACTCTTTTACCACCGTGGAAATTTCCGTCGATCACTCACGCAACACGTATCAACCGAAAGGAAGCCAGAGACGGATCCAGATCCGTAATTGAAAATGATCTCAGTTCCATCAGCCACATAGGTGGACGATTCGGAGCTGTCGTATTGATCGTGAGAGACTAAATGATTTGAAACACGGGTTTAAGAGAAGTTATGGCAAAGTCACGGCGTTTCGTCCATTTGAAATTATCAATGATACTCACTACAACCGAGCTCCAAGATGTTGCAAGTGGCCGATGGCACCCACAAATTGCTGGATCCAGTGTCAAAGATCACCTGGAAAACCTGTCCAGGAGTTCCCAATTCAACGTCGCCAAAATATTGGGCCTAAAACGACGATATCTTTATAACGTAGTGTTGTACATAAATGAATGAGCGTGTGCTTCTCTCACGTCAAGGTAGTTGGTGATGTTGGCAATGACAAATTTGTCCCCACCCCAACGATTTTTGGCCACGCGGAAGGAGTTGTCAAGATCGGCACGTGTCCGTTTGCCTTCATGTACACGTTTCAGAGGGATCCTAAGATGTTCCAATGTCATAAATGCAATATCCAAACCTTGTTTGTTGCGACATAATTATTTAAATTGAGATTGTTGTTTGCACAGACATAACTTAGCTTGGTTTTGCCAAAGGAATCCATTTCACTTACTTCTCGAAGCTCTGGACCGAGGCCAAAAGGACGGCCAAGGCGAAAAAGCCAACAAGGGATCGAGGAGAGACCATGATGTCAACTGGCCCTTAAGCTAGTCCACAATTAAAACTTTCATCCGACTTTTATCATAATCACAAACGGGCTTACGTACTAGAGTATTGACTTGGCCTTCCGCTTATTTGAATAATCTAGTTACGTAGATCGAGGTGCGGCTTTTAGTGCGAAGTACATTGTTCAATTGAGAATGGCCTATTCACATCCTGCGTTGTCGAAACGCTGGTTATTACAAGTAAATGATTCAAATTGAGAATATTGTTTGTATATGTGTGTCGGTTTTTATGGGGAATATGGATAAAATGATGTTTATTGTTTATTACTTTTGCCGATCCAACCACCTTCTTGGTGTAGTATAAAGAGCAATAGCATTGTTAAGTATAAGTGAATTTTGCAATGTATAGGATAAAGAATTTTAAAAGAATATGATGAAATGTTTTAAGAAGATGACAAGGTGACAAAGATATAGAAAAAGATCACGAATCTGAGTTTTATGCCAACAAATATGAATCGCCAAGTTAACGGCCACACAACCTCTTCCCGGGTTTGTTCAAATTAGCGTTCTCACTTTCTTCCAAGAAGAAGTGGAACATTATTTAGGCGGGGCGGTTTTCCAGTAGTGCTTTCTATCACTTTGGATTCCTTACAAACCGCGCGGAACTGTACTTTGTGTTGATAAGGGCTTTCATCCACAACGTTTCCCCTTGTTTCCTGTTTTCCCCCTGGTCAGAATAGCTGTTCCATTTGTACAAAAGTTGTGTGTGGTACCGTACCGTTGGTGGACCATGAACGAGTCAAGGTCCTCGAAACATGTGTTGTAAAGATCCTCGTTCCTCCTCCAAACCTCCTGTTTCCCATGCCATGCTAATACGCACTTGGTTGAGCAATTGGCACCAACCCACAGCTCAGCTCGGGCGGTGACGAGAGAATCGATGGGACCTGCTAACAGAATTAGGAAAGCTCGTGGAGGCGGTTTCAGAGAGAGGCGCTGGTTGACGACGCTCCTTCGTCGAGGGTGGCTTGGTTGGCACCAAACGAAGCAAGCCAAAGGTAGGCAGACGGACAAACGAGTTGCAGTGGATGGTTCTGGCCAGCTCTCCGTTGAGGGCTTGTCAGCTCACATGATAGGGGCCATCTTAATAAGGAACACTTTCACCAGAGCCCTGGTAGACTCTTTTTCAATGTTGGGGGAAAAATGTCCCGCAATTTGTTAATGTAAGTGGGAATGGGATGGCTCTTGGGTGTGCTGCTCATTGCTCAGGCTCTTTTGTTTTCGTTTTCAGGTGGGCGTGGAAAGACCTTAGAATGAGGTACCATGTTCAAGGGACTCTCTGGGCTTAAAAAGGCCGTGAAAGGAGGATTCAGTGCCGTTCAAGAACACTCGTCGCAATTGGCCGAACAAGTAGTTGGAGATCCCTCTACCAGCAAAGACAACCTCAAAGAGAGCATCAAAAAACGTGTCCAAGGAGGCGTGGCCAGTGTGGTTGATGCTAGTGGTAATGTTTTAGGACCAGAAGCTGGAACACACAAGGAAAAGGCCTCAGACGTTGCCCGCAATATCAAGCATTACGGAGCTTTCACTGAAGATTATCTCGGTTATGCTGATCCGACAAAGGATCTTCGAAAGGCCGTAAAGGAACAAGAAAAGGCAGCCAAGAAGGCCCGAAAAGACAAAAAGAAGAAAACTGGCAAAAAGGAGGATCTTTTCGATCCCGAGAACATCGCCAAGTACAAACGTGAAATCGAAGAAAGAAAAAGACGTGAAGCTGAAGCTCAAAAGGCTGCTGGCGATTGTTCGGATGAAGACAATTCCGATGTAGGAGTCAACGAAAATCGTGAAAACCTTGATCTTCAGTTGGTCACCGAAGGTCACTCCTCTTCGGAGCGTGAAACTCCCATCAAAAGCCCGGTCAGCGGGGCCGTAACTCCCCAAAGAAACGATAAAGACAATTGGACGCTTTTCCAGAATCTCACATCGGGGGTTGATCATCTCATTCAGAAAACCAAGGACGACCTTGTGGGGTTAAAGCAAGAGAGCTATTTCAAGAAGAAAGAACCAGAAGAAACTTCTGACACCGAAGGCGTTGAAAAGAGCGGCAAAGATTCGAAAAGGAAGTGGGTCGATCTAGACCGAAACAGTTTCGACGACTTTGACGGCGAAGTTTCTGGTGACGAAGAGAACAAGGTCCCGGACGTTTCATCGCGAAAGGATTCGTCGGGCCAAAAACCATTGGTCGATAGCTCCCAGAAGCAGGAAGTCCAAGAGAAGCAGGTATCCCGCGAACCCTCGGAAGAAGAAGAGCCTCTCGATCCTGATGACGACGACGACCTTTTCAATACAGCCTTTGTAGATGCTATAACCAGCGGGGACGTGAAGCTCGTCGTTATTCCTGACGATCCCGTTCAAGAGGAAGGAGACGATCCATTCAACACCGACTTTGCTAACGAAGTGGTCAAAAAGCAAGAAGAATACAAAAGACGGGAAGTGACGAAACTTAAGTTTTCTGGACTTTCTTCGGTTGCGGATGTGCTTTCTGGAAAAGCTGATAAAGTCGACAAATCGTTAGTTGATGTAACTGTTAAGCGGAAACGTCGCCGAGCCAACCGAATCAATCTCATTGCCGATGACAATAATGAAGTAACAGCCCTTGAGGATATCGCCACACACGAACCACAAAAAGACCAAGAAGCATCCGGAGTCGTCGACTTTCTCTCCGAGTTTGACAGCTCCCTTCCTGTTCCCGAAGGCGATCTTCTGGCCACGAGTCCATTAGCTGACATCAATCAAAAACCGGTTGAGTCAAAGGCTGCTTTAGATCTCTCCGAGTTTGAAGAATTTGGTGGCGAAGTGAGCCCCAAAGGCTCGAACCTTACAAGTAACGTTGCTATTCTCTCTGGCGAATTTGCTAAACCTGCGGAGGAAGAGGAAGACGACTTTGATGCCGCATTTGATGTGCTAGCCAAGGAATCTGTCACCAAAACACGACTTGAAGAGCTTGAGAAGCAGTTTGAAAACGACGATATCTTTGATACTTCCAATGCCGACAAAGTTCTGAAACTCGCCTCGCTTATCGATCCCATTAATAAAGAAGAGGAGGAAATTACCTTTGAAGATCCTTTTGATACCAGTGCATACGATAGCATCACTGGTGACGTTGAGACCGAGCTCGAATTCGAATCTTTGGCTCAAAGGGAAACGCCCGTTATCAATACAGACCAAGTTGTGCCCTCGTCAGGTGGTGACGCGTTTGGTGGAACCAAAGCTCAAGGGGCGGACGAAGGCTGGGCCAAGTTTGGTGACCGAAAGCCACCTCCACGTCCACAACCCCCTCGCCCGCGACCTGCTCGACCCCCTCCCTCATTTATTGGCAATGCACTAACTGAAGCTGATGCTCCAGGAATAGTGGTCAAGGCTCCAAGCACCGAATCGATCAAATCGTGGAACATTTCTGTAGCAGAAAACCTAATCAAACAATCAGAGGACGCTGTGATCGCTCAGACTGTACTAGAAGAAGAGGAGTTTGATCCCTTTGATACGAACAAATTCGACGCTATAGTTCAGAAAATCGAGGACGATCCCTTTGATACGAAAGAGTACGACAACATCGTGAAGCTAGAAGTTGAAAACGCTGAGGACGATATCGAAGACCCATTTGATACTTCACATTTGGACGGCGGAGAACCGCAACAACAAGTAACAGCACCCAAGAGGAACTCGCTTAAGCCTGCACTTAAGGAAGATATTGAGTGGGATAGTGCCAACGAAGAGGAGGAAGTGCCTGACGTCATATCTTTGGACCTCTTGTCCCAAAAGGATACAGACTCAACTCCGGCTTTAGTGACGGAAGAAACGTTAGCACCGACCAAACCAGAGCCCGTCGAAGTCGACCCATTTGACACTGATTTTGCGGCCGACGTCCTTCCAGATAAGGGAGATCCATTCGATACAAGTTACGTTAAACACGGTCCAGGCAAAGCTGAGCTCAAGGCCCTTGAGGAGGAATTTCTCACCGAACAGAAGAAGGAGAAGCCCAAGAAACCCAAGAGCAAATTGGTGCCTGGAATAGCTGGTCGCGCTCGACCTAAAGGAAGCATCAAGAATAAGTCTTTACCCAAAGTTCAAGCTCCTGAACCGGAGCCCATTGAGGACGATCCATTTGACACATCAATCGCGGATAAATTGATTACGGATCCTGTGTCAACCGCATTACCGACCCAATCGACAAATAAAACAGAAACGCCTGAAGCATCATCTCCTCCAGAATCAGAAGATCCCTTTGATACTACTGCAGCTGAAAAGGTCATCGCCAAGGATCCAGCGGAAACGACGTTAAAGGAGACGAGTGACGAAGACGACTTTGATCCACGGGCATAACCTGTGCATACTTAAGCCATCGTCATGGACAATCCTTTCTTATACAATGCAGGCCCACCTCGCCCTCAGGCTCCACCCATGGACAACCCATTTCTAGCTCAAGGTACTATGGGACATGGAGGCCCAATGCCTGCTCAACATCATCACCCTCAGCATCATACTGTAGGGCACTCAGGTGGTGTACCTAACCCATTTCTCCAAGGGTCTCCGGCTCCTGCCTTTCCTCCAGCTTCCATGGCTCCACATTCACAAGCTCACGGTCACTTTGGTGGTCATTATGGTGCCTCACCACCAGTCCAAGCAGTCCAAGCCAATCCGTTTGCAGACTTTGCAGCGCCATCACCGCCCGCTGCTCATCATTCTCCATTTCATCCCGTAACAAGTTATGCACCAGCGCATGTTCCACAGCAAAATCAGCAACCTCAACATCATCAACATCATCATCAACAACAACAGCAACAACAACAATCTTATTCGCAGTCAACGCAAAACAATGTCTTCATGGCTCAGAGTGCTCTCCCGCCAAAGCAAGAGCCTCCCGCTAAGCCATCTCCTTTCCATGAGGAGTTAATCAAAGCAGAACCTGCTAAACCTTCAGTCGAAGAATATCCTCCTCCTCCCACTGAAATGGAGTTGGAGCAATCCACGATATCTCCTCCTGAAAAGAATGACACGGATCTGGCCTCCACTACCAATAAGATGTCTCTCAATGATAACCCCTTCCTCTCAGGCATATCAACCAATGAAGAGGATGAAGCTGCCTTACCACCCCCACCAGAGGAGGAGACTGTGAGTACAGGAGCATCTCTGTTCGGCACAGCCCCTGCTATTGTTCCACTTGAGATTGAACAAAACGCCAAGGTTGAAGCACCTATTCTCGAGGAATCACTAGTAAATTTGGCGAGTTCGGAAATAGTCCCAATAGAAGAAGCTTCAGAATCGGGCGTTGGCCAGAACAAAACGATAGATCATGAGAGTCCCAAAGGAGAACCTGATGCAAATATTCTTGATCTAACAGGCAGTCCTTGTGAAGAAAAGGCAGAGCAAATCGAGCCGGAAAGTAAGGATGAACCGAACGTTATCAAGATTAACTCTCCAAATGAGACCGAAAAGACTTTACATGAGGACTCTGTTGAGGACAAGCGGGAAGGGGACGAAGAGACCAAAAACGCATCGGATAGAGAGGATGAGAAAGAGCCTGTTGACGACGAAGACGAGGACGATGAAGAAGAGGACGAAGACGAAGAGGCACCTAAAGCGGCAATGACAACGGGCGATGCTATTTTTTCGGATTTGCCAACAACGGATGCAAAATCGACGGGAGCCTCAATTTTTGGCTTGAGTGAAGAGAGTGGAGCGGGATCTACAGGGGCCAATTTGTTTGGAGTTCGAGCTCCTCAATCCACTCAACCCACATTAGGATCCATGACTGGTTGGGATGACGCATTTGACCGGAAATTTGATACAGCTCAAGACACGGTGGTTACTGCCAGCCTGCCAGGCGATCCATTCGACCCGTTTGGTGGCCCAGGTGGGGGAGCAGGAGCGTCGGGAGCAAGCACATTCGCAGACAACTCCTTTGGTACCAGCACGTTCAGCCCACCTACGTCGAAAGCGCCTGAAATGCCCAAGGAAAAAAATCCTTTCTTGGACACTGGCGATGCAAGTGGCGAAGAGCCAGAGGAGATTCTTTTCGACGATGATACTAGCAAGCCTTTGGAGCCTTTTCCTAGGGTTCATGATCAACCCGATGGCTGGGAAATGTTCGTTCGACATCCTGCTAAAAAGAAGCTCACCGCTCAAAGGTGAGTCAGGCTCTTCATTAGCCACGTAATTAAGTCTCGGTAGGTAATTGAGATGGATATCTTCCTTTCCAGATACTGGAAGAAAGTTTTTGTTCGGTTGATATTGCAAGGCGATACGCCCTGTGTGCAATTGTTTGAGAATAAGGAGGCCAAAGATCCTTTCCAAGAGTTGCCTCTCCAAGCCGCCTATTCACTCTCAGAGATTTCACATCAAGTGTTTGACCAATATTCCAAGCTTTTTACTCTGAAGCTCCAGTACATTTTCTACAAAGAACGAGCCGGAATCCGACCTGGTCAAATGAGCAAAATGCAAAAGCTCACCGGGAAAATTGGGTTTCTCGCCAAAGCTGTGGAAGACGCCGATTACGAAGGAGTTAAGGAGTTTGCCAGTGATATGAAAAAACTTGGGGTCCCACTTGAGCACGCTCCACAGGTACGAAATGAGCGAACAAGTTTGATCGAAGCCAGGCTTTACGATACTAAAGAACCTATTTATTTACAGATCTCAGAATTGTTGAAGATCGGTAGTGAAAACTTTGAGGATTTGAAGCAATTCTCGATTTGCGTGGAGGAAAAGCTATTCCGAATGGACGTACATCGAGAAAGAGCTCTTACTTACAAGACCGAAGAGGTCCAACTCACCGCAGTAGATGAAGTCTTTGTGGAACAAGACAAGACTGGACATGTTGTCAAGCAATTGTGCAGGGTCAGAGTGTTCTTCCTCTCTTTCCTCACAGGTAAAAATTATAGCATTTCAAATGGTAAAATAAAACGTCCTTTCTAATCAAAATCTTTCGTTTGTAGGCATGCCCGAAGTAGAACTTGGTGTCAACGATCTAGAACGTATGGGCTTGGAAGTTGTGGGGAGGCACGATATCCTACCTGTCCCAACAGAGCAATGGATTCGCTACGAAGACATCGAGTTTCATCAAATTGTCGATAAAAAGGCCTTTGAAACAAATGATCACATTATCAAGTAAGAAGCTCGACAATCATTTGAAGTCATCAAGGAAGGAGTTCAAGTTATTCTTCTCTTTTTTTCAGATTCCAACCACCAGATGCCTGCTATTTAGAGATCATGAGATTTCGGGTCAGACCACCCAAGGCCCGAGAGTTGCCAATGCAAGCACGATGTTCGTTTGAAATATGTGGTAGCAAGGTAACGAAATTACATTTCTCGATTGTTGTCAAGTGAGAAGATGGGTTTCCTAATGATGTAAATTGGATCAATCTGCAGGTGATCATAAGAGCCGATATGATGATTCCATATCATCACACTAAAGCCTGGGGTCAAGTACCATGTGAGGATGTGGCCATGCGTATTCCACTCCCAGAGTGTTGGATCTACCAATTCCGCACGGAAAAACATCACATGTCGTTGAGCCAATTGGCCACGGGCAACATCAACCTAGGAACCCGCATGGGCTCTGTTAAATCAGCTCACAGGCGAGCAGGAAAGGTGAGTCAATATGATTGTAACAAGCTTATGTCTATGCCTGCCTCTTGAAAATACAACCTTGATAATTTGACTTACGCTAGGTTAAAGGTCTAGAGAGGTTCATGGGCACCCTCGAGACCCATAGTCAAGATCTCATGGAGACCTCTTCTGGCCAGGCCAAATACGAGCACCAGCATAAATCCATTGTTTGGAGAGTGCCTCGGCTTCCAAAGCACGGACAAGGTAATCAGTAGTTTTGCGAGTAATCCCCCCCCCACTATCATGAAAGACCTCCTCTTTTACTTCTCTTTTCCAGGTTCTTACACAAACCACGAGTTCGTGTGCCGGTTGAATCTAACCAGTTTCGACCAAATGCCCGAAACGTTCGACAAACACTTCTTTGTGGAGTTCAACCAACCGGCCACAACCGTGTCACACACGGTGTTGCGCTCCGTGTCCATTCTCGAGGGATCAGGCGATCCTCCGGAAAAGTTTGCCAAATACCTGGCAAGGCACGAGTACAAGCTAGAGATTGAATTCACTGAGAAGGAACAGAACACTTACGCCGCAGCTGCCACTCAGAAGAAGGTCATCATGGAGAAAGAGGCATCTGAGGAGAAACCTCAGGGTGACCCGGATTTCCCGGATGAGAATGGGGATCGGCGATTTTCGGACTCGGATTCGGATTAGAATTCCGGCTCTTTTGTAATCATAGTGTAGTCACATTATTTTCTAACGTTGTCTTCGGTTTCATCTAAACACAACATATATCTTTAGTTCTCCAGTCATGTGTGTAGTGTTTCCGCAATAACCGGATATGCGCACCAACGAGTATGATCTAGTCACAGATTCTAATAAGTGGGCAGATAGCGTTCTTCTTAGGCGTTACCGTGCAATTATTTTAGTGGTCCCAAGCGAACCTATCTTGACTTTTAAATGTCACAAATGTGGAACGATCTCTTAAATTCATCCTCATTTGTGTTTTAAGCGTTTGGTGTTATCATTTTCATATTTACGAATCTCCCCAAATTCCACTTATTGAATGTTAGAGAAAATCCTTATGTTCCAAAAATGACCCTTATTATTACCCCAAATACTGCAAAATGATTGAAGCTTCGTCTTCTGAATATATTGTTAAACTCAATAAGTATTGTGTTCCTACTATATCCATCTACAATATGCTATTGCATTTTTAATATGCTAAAATGCTTGTTACCATTGAATGTGTCTTGAAATACAGACCAAAACAGATCTGCGATTGCTTCCATTTTCCGCACACTGCTGCCAGACAATTTTGTCTTTCAAGTAGTGGTGCCATTTTAACTAACTGGATAGATATCTGCATCAACTTTCCTAGGCCTGGCTTAAGCAATCGAAGAATGAGTGCCTGTACAGAAGGTATCCCGTTTTTTGGTCGTCATGTGAGTGAATGTTTGGTTGCTAGGTCTCGACTTTCTTCGCTTGACCAACCACTCAACGACGTCCAACTTGCCGAAAACGATAGTTTGTGCCTAAAAACTGGGATCAAAATGAAGCAATGGTTGGGCTTGTTAGTATTTGCCTTCCTTTACGAAGAAATTAGCAGTGCCATCTCTTGTCACTATTGCGGTCCGGAGAAATTGTGCCCCTTACCCTACGACGCTGATGTCACGGAAGCAGATAAGCGATCCTCGTGTGAAAAAGCTTGCATCAAATTTGACGGGAGTAGCAACGGAAAACGAGTTCTTGTCCGAGATTGTGCCCAACCGGAGCATTATGACATGATGAATACCTGCAAAGACGACAAGGAGTACCATGGAGCCGAAGGCACTTTGTGCGTGTGCAATGGTCCGGATTGCAATTCCGCTCCTCTTGCTCTTCACCAAAGCACTACCATCATCTTGGTGTCTCTAAGCACCCTTGGCCTTTTGGGGTTGCACCTTAGAAATTATGTGTAGATCAATTTCGAACTTGACAATAAACGGCGAACAGTACCAATGACATTGAAAGTGGATAAAATAATGACGTGACCAATGTTTTTCAGAGATTGGCGAGCAATGATTGGGACGTGCCCGTGGTTAGTCTTTCCTTTGGTGGTCTTCTCAATTCTGAATCAGAGCACCTCTGTCACTGCTGTGGAAGAATCGGATTCAGGATCCAAAGTTGAAAGCACTTCAGAGGCACCTAAGGCCTTCAAATGCTACCAATGTGGGGTGACGAAGACCTGCGATAAACCGTTTGAGAATGCTACCCTTGTGACGTGTCAAAAATCATGCATGAAGTTTGATGGGTTCGCTCCCGATGGAATGCGGGTAATCATGCGAGATTGTGGCTATTTTGAAGCTCAAGGATGTGTTCATGATCAGCCATTCGAACGAAATTCCGCCGTTGGAACCGTTTGCCATTGCAATGATGGAGACAAATGTAATGGTGCGACATCTCACGAGCCTCCACAAATCTTATTCTGTGTGATATCATTGGGGATCTTTTCTCGAATTATCTTTTCTTAAGCTGTCTTGTGATGTGTATTGTTATGCCTATTCAATAATAAACTTCTGGATATCTTATAATTCAATGCTGTTAACACATTAGAGTGCGTGCTAAACGACTACGGTCAAATCAAGACTTGAGATCAAACAGGAAAGATCTCAGACAAAGCAAACCGTTATCCTTCCGCATCAAGGCACAAAAACCCACAATCTTGATCTAACTTTTGTTCTCTGACATGCCCATATCTACAATTTCAAAAACCAACAACAAAACATGTTGACTACACATTCCAATTGAATACTTCCGAATGGTGTATTTTCTTTCCCGCAAAAGTATTCGGAGAACTACACTTCCAGCGTTTCGGGACTCTCCCTGAAGATGGGGAATTCCAAGACAATTTCAATCACTGGAAATCCACCTTTGCCTCTCCGCAATCCATCCAGCGTCAGGCCAATGGTGAATAGAACGGAGTGTAATGTATCATACGAGGGTGCTCGATGTCTCGATTCATGTTATGAGACACCGAATCAACCATGTAAGTCGACAAAGGCACGGTTGAACAACCAAGATAATGGCAAAAAACCAGTTCTAGTAGTAGGTAGTCGAGCGATGAAGAAGAACTCAGTCGAAAACGGTAGTGGGTACATGAAAGATGGTGATCTCTAAAAATTCCAGCACTCTCCAGTAAGTATAGTAGGGAGCATCTAGTTTGGGCATCTTTTTGAAAATCTTCACCATCTACTTATTGTTTAAAGGGCCATTTGCTTGGTATTATGCATTGGATTCGCATTGACCCAACAACAAAAAAGCAGAGGACTATTGGCTAACATTTTAGGTGTGTCTAAGAATTGCTTGCTGTTCGTTTAGAATTGACCCGTTTTAACCAAACGTTTCCTACCCATGGATAGGAAAACATCCTCAAGGCATTCCATCCTCGTCTAATCTTCAAGAAGGTCGTCAATCTCAGTTTTGTTGTTGTCTACGATCCGGATCGATCTGCCCTAATGCGGGGGAATTTGATGGCAGAGATTATGATTATGGAGATGAAGACTACGAAGGTGCTATCCTTCCACGAGCTGACAGGGTGAATAATGAAAAAGTCTCAGTCAGGATTGTCAATGCCGTAAGTATGAATCTCGTAGCCTCGTCTCGCTTTCACAATGGTTCATTGAAACCATCAGTTATCATGACCTTTTTGAATAGGGTGAAAGTGACAACAAGTCGCCAGAAGGATGCTCCAATGGACGAAGACCGTGCTGCTACAAAAGTGCCAGAGAGGTTTTGTCGGTTTCCAATACGTGCACCATTCTCCCAGGGGGAGGAGGTGGCTCATCAGTCCCGTGGACCCAGGGATGTTTTGGCAATTCCCCGCGTCAATCAACAGGGAAAAAATGCGGGGAGCGGAGCTTTTCACCTTTGAACCAACTGGGACGAGGGGAAGCCAGTCCCCAAGAGTTCCCATGGGCCTGTATGCTCCTGGATGGCCAGAATCGATTCATTGGGACATGCGCCATCATTCCCGAAACTTTCAGCAATGACATCTCTCGAGGAACAACGAAGGTCGTGACAGCTGCCCACAAGCTCGATGCCATCGGCCAATTTGAGTGAGTTGCTGATCGAAATTTAACCTGTTTATCAAGACCAAGTGTGGATCTTGAGACTTTTCTTCCAGCCAGTTGAAGGTCCGAGTCAACGAGTACAACGCAAACGATTTCATAAGCCCGCCAGAAATTTCTCGTCATGAGGAGTATACCGTGGTTAAATTCACAGTCCACCCCCAATACCGCCCCAAACGGTTCATCAACGATCTGGCAGTTCTCGTTGTGGATCGACCCATTAATCTGGTCAGTCACGACGGTGTGAATGCCGCTTGTCTGCCCCACTGCCCCGAGATGTTTGATTACAAGTTTCCAAATGGAACGGGCACCCGTTGCTGGACCGCAGGCTGGGGAAAGGACAAGGTCAATGGCAATTTTCAGCCTATCATCCACAAAGTGGACTTGCCAATCTATGACCAGAGCCGGTGCGAAAGTGCACTTCGCAATGAGTTGTCGAGAAAAAATCACGCCGCGGGTCAGCGTCTTCGACTCCACGAAAGTGAGCTTTGTGCTGGGGGAGAGGCGGGAAAAGACGCCTGCGATGGCGACGGTGGCGCCCCTCTCGTTTGTCAGGCTCTCACCGGGCAATACTACGTGGTGGGTTTGGTGACATGGGGTGTGGATTGCGCCCTCCAAGATGTGCCTGGAGTCTACGCTAGGATCAGCCATTTCAGGGACTTCATCGAGAATCCTGAATCGTAAATTGTTATCTGATTCTTCTTTATGTGTAATTAAGAGCTTGAAATACAACTTCGAGCTATTCGAGAAAAATACTCTACCAACAGAGATGTTTTGGCGTCTCTTGTGCCTTTGTTTGAGCATGTGTGGTCCTCTGGCCTTTGGAGGGCCACTCTCCGAGGAGCGTTTCTTATTTGAGGACATGACCATGGACCCAATGACTAGGAAGGACAGTATACTGGCATTCGATTCCATTGAACAAGACATCAATTCACTTCCTCCTCGGATTCAACCTTCACTTTCGTCGAACTCCGAAGGTATGGATGAACAAACGATGATTGAGTTGAAGAGACGAAAGCAACAAATACGACAACTTAGAAGTTTTCTTATCATTTAGAGTTTTGGTCGCCAAGGAAAGCAAAGACAAACAAATCCAAGGCATTGCAGTATCTTGTACATGAGGCATTGATGCATCAACAACCGACAAATATTGATCATTCAATTAAGTTTTCTGTCCAACCGCCCGGTAAGGCCAGCCACATAACTGCTGTAATTATCTTACTTTTCCCATCGCATCGGTACAAGTAATTTTCTTGTAGAAACGACTCCTATTCGTGAATTTGTCATCACGCCAAGGTCCTTTGTCCGCACGAGAGTGGGATCAAAGACTGGTTCCAAAACAGACTTGGATCGGATTTCTCGGAAAGTTGAAGAGGTTCCCATAGAAACGACGACCCCGACTTTGGCTCCTTCAATTTCCCTCCAAAGCACAATGGCCTCAGTGGGAGACGACATTGAGGAGGACCTTCCCAGTTTCTACGAAGATCCAGACTCACAAAATTCATCAGACGTGAAGGCGAGAGTCATCAACTGGAAGATTATTAACCATGGGAAGCAAACTATATATATTCTATGAGCGCTTGATTTCTTTCTGTACATGTGGAACAACAAGTTGGGAACTCCGAAAAAGCGAGGCTTCTCATTTCGAGTTTGCCTTGTCTTGTGTTGATTATGAGTTCAATCCTATGATTAGGCCCGGGCGTGTTTGTTGACTTTCTGATAAATCCTGGGGAAGGCGCCATCACATTTGTATTTGGTTCTCATCTCGTTGTAAAGCGTATGATCAAACATGGCTTCAAAGTCCGATTCATTGAGATAAGAATCCGCATAGAGCATTTGAAACCTGTGGAAAGAGGAAGAACATGTTTATTCATTTCTCAGGATAGATGATTTTTTTTTAATAAGACCACCAGAATAACCGAAAAATCGGACAATGAAGCGACCAAACAAGTTATGTAGAAAGAGGCATGGGGAAGTGCGTAAAATACTTTGATCGAACCTGAAAGTAACATCGTCTGTGCACTCAAGATCGAAACGATGAGTTCTCGTATGGAAAATGAAAGAGTTTTTGGCAAAAATAGCTCTTTCGTCGAAAATAAGAAACCGTTTTTTGTTGATAACGTCTGCTAGGAAAGGCGGATATATGGGTTATCTTTTATTGCATGGTGTCAAAGTGGGGACTGTCAACCAATCAAATTTCAGTTGATGATTCTTTATGGGTTGAGACGGTGCTTCCAAAGGCTTTGTTCGTGTGGCAAAGTTACGCGTTGAAGGAAAAGTTTCTCATGGAGTTCTTTTTTCGAGGATGTCGAAACTAGAAACGGACTTTGGAAATTGGAAACGGAATTGGTTGTTGGGAATGGAAATAGGCTAAAGAACTCTTCACCAGCCCTCAACGATGTTTAAGTAGTGTTAAGTAGGAGCGTCCGGTATTCTGAGAAGGCAACCATTTTTCCCATTACTTAACGATCAACATACTGAGAAAAGTTCTTGGAATATTTTGAAGTGATCTCGAAATAATACCATACCAGGTAGATAAACGCCATGATTTATACGCCATAAGTTTATTCGTGAGAGGGTTAGAAGCATGCTGGTTTTCCACCGATCCAACAAAGTTTGGCATAAGAACCTTAAGGCAAACGAAAAACTTTTCGAGCTCGTTGGAAACGACTAACAGCTTGCCTCCATTTTGAGTTACAATATACCCACATCTCACTCTAAACTCACGCTTTAACACGTTGTCTTTCCCGTTCCAAAAATGAAAGCACTTGCCAACAACACTTCCCATGCTTCAAATGCGGTCTTACCCTTTTCTCTTCAAGACATAAGATTCCAATTTTTGTGTCGTCTTCACGCAATTGAATCCGGGGCGCTTTGGAACTCCGTAGACACCAATGTCCATAAAACTGGAAAACACATCATTAATTGGGTCTCGCTCCAACGGGTTCCAATGAAGGCAAGACTACGTCCTTTAACTTACATTTGGTCCCCCTTGGTCGGGCTCCTCAGGAGTCCAGGTTTATTCGGCAACCTGAAGGGACAGAGCCAAATCGGATAAATGGCCACACTCTCGTCAAAGAACTCCAAAGCTCCTGCTGTTTCATCGATGGGCACTAGCATATCCTGCAAGAGAAAGAAAGGACCTAATGAGCAAATATCCACCAAGTGATTTGAAGAGGGTCCTTTGTGACGGTCTCACTTGAATCATGTGGTTTTCTTCGTACAACTTTTTGAGGGTTTCTCCCTGAGTCAGTTTCAGCAATGAAACTTTGGGCGGGATCAACCATCCCAACAGATATCGGAAGGCCACGTTATTTCCAAAAGGAATAATATCTTGAATCTCCCAGAAAATGGATCGTGAATGACGGTGGTAGTATTCTCGCAAAGGAATGTACTCAACAGTTTTCCCTTGGTCCAAAAACGACTCGACGTGCTTGAAGAACCAAGGCTTGTGCCATGTGCCAATTGAATTGAGTCTCTTGGGCTCACAACTGTCCACCATGTCGCCTTTCATGACCACACAAGCACTTGGAGAAAAAGCCAGGCATTCAATAAATTCTGCTGGCGAACCTTTCTTGGCATCTTTACCGATTTCTTCTTTCATTATCTAAAAATCAGACAAATCAAAGTAAGGCTTCAGACGAAAAAGGTTCAAATATTCTACTCGATAAAATACAAACCGCACCTTGACAGCTTCCTGAAATGAGTTTACAGGAGTGTATTCTATTTTGATGAAACGCTTCGCGGGAATGATCTTAATTTTTGTGGCTGTCAAAAATCCCAAAGTTCCATAAGACCAAGGAACAGCATGGAACAAGTCTGAGTTTTCGGCCTCTGAACAATTTACCACATTTCCATCCGAGGTCACCAACTCATACGACTCGCAAACGTGCTGGAACATGCAGATTATGTTTTCTTATTCAGAGCGTGGACGTAGCATAGGATCCGTTTCCAGAGGGAGATTCCCATTGGTGTCACCAACCTGAAATAGGCCGTACTTGTGCGAAGACGTTTCTATTCCTGTCCCCATAACCATCCCACCCACGGTCAGATCGTCTAATTCGGGGAGAATGGGAATAGTCCAACCCAGAGGTTCCAATGTCCGTGACAATTGTCCCATCGTGACTTGAGGTTCGCAAGTGACCGTTCTTACAAAACGTGAAAGTACATGTATAGATATATCATTCCGGTTGCATGTCTTTGCTTGATTTCAACTTCAACCTTTCAAATGGCATATCGGACTGGCGTTTGATGTCAATCAAATGTAAAGGTCTGATGTGAATGATGTGGTTCCTGTTTTTCAGAGTTATGAAGATTATCGTTTTTGTCTCTTTTTCTTTTTTACCTATTGCAGTGCATTCAAAAGGTTTCAAAAGATTCAAAGGACCAAAGTTTCACCATGGAAATTGGGGATCAAGTTTTCCAAGAATTCTCGCCTTAGTGCTGTACCTACTATATCAAAGGTTTTTTTATGATATGGCATGGTGTAGGTTAAGCCAAAACAAGGTATTAACATTGGCAGAAGTATTGAACCATTTAGACAACAGTTGCTTGATAACGTCAAAGCTTTTTTTGAAGCCACTTTTACCTTTCAAGCTTGCTGAAATTTATGCCAAGCGAATGAAACACCATGCTTTCTTAAACTCTACTCCTAATAAAATGAAACATAATTACTAGATCTTGAAAATACGTAAGTAACGTTTTGGCCCAAAATTTATTTCTTCAAATAAAGGAAAATGGGAATGAATAAAGCGAGATAAGCAGAATGAGTTTTCTGGTAACCCTTTTTCATCTTATTTATTTTTTCATGAAATGCTTTGCGTACAAATAATGTTTGGCAAGTGCTCAAAATAATTTCTTTGTGTTCAAGGCGTTTTCAATATAATATTTCAAGTGCTCCCAGTTTTTGCCCGTTTTCACAAAAAAACTGCCTTCACATGATCAATTGAGACTTTTGTTTGTACATATGGTTTTTCTTACATTTTTCCGATAGGCTTTGTCAGTGTCCGTCCGTTTCAGACTTCTGTCTGAGGCTGTGGATTTTAGCGTATATAGTTTAAAACTTGGGGAGGCGAAGCAAAGGGGGGGAGGGGGGTCTTGTCACATGCTTTGACCCTGCTCTAACCGTTGCACTACGTCTTCTCCCTCAAAATGTCACCTATCGATAGGGGAATATGAACCACATCCATCTAGTGAGCAAATTGTTGTCTTGTTAGCTGCCTTTTTGACTATTTGGCTTCAATACTTCCTTCTCCTTAACCACATTATTGGAAATCTTCGGATGACTGATTAGAGTTGTATCAGTTGTAGATTCGGGTTTACCGTAGCCCCATCATTTACACAAATTATAGCATTTAGATGAGATGACGTTGGTTCACGGCCTCCAGTGAAAACAAGAACGACTGAGAGCGTAGTAGGAGCTTTGTTGTACAGTATATGTTCTCTTTTGTATTGTAACAAGATCAAAAGGGTGAAAACGAATATATATTTTTTGAGTCCAGTGGTTCCTTTAGTGATAATGCTTTAGTCTGACGTGTCTACGAATAATGACGTGCATCATGATAAAAAGATATAAGATTAGAATGGAAAAGGCAGGTTTGGTTATCAGACCTATGCAATAAATGTCAATGATTCACAGCCACGTGGCAATTGCCATTAAAGGTCTTGAGAAGACAGCTCTGAGAGCACCATTCGTTTGGCCATTTGACTTGGACGGATTCTAGTAATTGCAATGAAGATTTGACAGACATAGAAATATTATTGGAAGGTATTCCAAGAGGATTAGATGACCCCTGTACAAAATACATTATGGATATTACAATTACAAAAAGTAAGTTGGTTGCGATTTTTGCCCAAGCCATCAAGTGTCGTCACCATTTATGGATGCAAAATCTGAGGCGAACATTGCCTGACCATCTACCATTTGTCAAGGAAGGAAGAAGACATTTATATCGTATGTAATGCATGTTACATATTGGCATTGAATTATATTCATTGTCTTGCCAAACAGTTCGCAAGAACTTTTTATCGTCTTAAAGCCGAGTAAATTTCTTTTCTCTGTTGGATGCCATGGTGGAATGAATCCCTTCACATTCAGTTTTAGTAGTAGAGCTCTACCTCCCAAAAGCCAATATAGCTCGGGTTACCAGTTGCAAGCCGGTGAAAGCTTTTATTTTAAAAATGATGCTTACCTATTTTGCGTGTCAATCTCTAAAATGTCCACCAAGTTGATTTTGATCTGATGCATCCTCTTCTTGTATGTCATAAATTGAGGTGAAATGGTTTGCCATCCTAATGACAGGTTTTGAACACAGCTTAGGATGAGTTTGAAAACAGCAAGTTTAACATGGCTCTTATGAGGCTTATACCTGGGCGTGCAGTACACATGGGCTTGGCTTTGCCCTGAGATTTCCAATCCCTCACTTGTTTTTGGACGAATTCCACTTTCTGCTTATGCTTGGTGGGTGCGGAATGGAACGCAAACACGAGAGCATTTCTGACCACGTGGTAGATGTCATAAGCGCACGAGATGGGCAGGAGAAACAGCACAAAAACCCATCGGTAATTGATGATAATGTGCTCCAGGAGGGCCGCCATACTGGTTGATGTCTACGCTGTCGTTAAGGAGTCAGGAGTGAATTGAAGAACAACAGGTATCCCTCTGGCTCGTGTGGATGTGAGCAGCTGATAAGAAGGCTTGTTGGTATGGACTGATCAGGATCAAGCACACTTTATGCATTATTTTGGATTGTCAGGACGAACAAACGCACGCTCAAGTTGCAAAGCGTTTCAGTTGTCGCACATCAACCGCTCGAGAACATTGTTGAAATATCAAATCAAACAAATTCAATTCTGATACTAGTGGGCACTATCTCTGGGTGTCACTTTAAAATTGAGCGTTCAGACAGATGGATGCCCACCACGTGGGTTATTCAATACAATAATATCAGCTCAAGTTTGGCGTTGTTGGATCCATATCACGAGGGTAGGAGCATAACATTTGGCCAAGACAGAGGCAGAGTATAGGGAAAGGAGAGAAGGAGCTAATGGAACGGAACCAGGGTACCCAGATTCAAGAATGTCTCATGATCTTGAATGATCCTAGGCTAATATAAGTCGATCTATGACGACAATACCATAGTTCGTATTTCAATTTATTGGAACACAAGTAGATTCTTTCTTTTGTTTGAAATATCGGTTCTATTATAAACGACTTTCCAAATGGAAACCCTACGTGAGCTAGAAGAGCTTCGAGTCAAGAAATATATGTGCTCTCTCACAAGGTGGAACAGAGTACCCAAGGTCATTGTTACTTTCCTCAAGGAAATGACCCAGTAAGAAACTTTCACGCTATCACTTCTCTAGGGGGCTCATACAATAAACAGAGCGTGTCGGAAGCAAAAAGGTTATGCAATTGACTTATATTTAGAACTTTGTTAATGCTTAAACGAGGCGCAATATAACGAACGATCACTTGAACTCTACAAATCAGAGTGTACGCACTCTTTTATGAAAAAAAGTGCAAAAAAATTAAAACACTCTTTCGATTATGAGTTGCCTAAGATTGGAAATGGATTCGTCATTTTATTACAAACTGATTTATTTGTTAGAAGAGTTCAACAATAACAATGCGGATATCGTGATGTAATAAATATGTGACAGAAAGCGAGGCAAAGCTATAACTATTGGAATAATCATAGAAGTAGGTTTTGATGAATGAGAATAATGAGGTTGAGAATAATAATCGACATGATAAGATTTAATTGTGACGATAAGGATGAAGACGACCTTCGTGAACGATATATAAGTCGAATGCCAATGTGATGAATCATTTTTCATGGGTAGTTGAGGGACGATTGCTCGGAAAGATATTGTGTAGATGATTAAAAAAATGTAGACTTTTTAAAACCTATACCGCATTTGCTCTTCGTTGAGCAATAGTAATTAAACAATTGGGACCCGTAAGAATAAGGTCGATTAGATAACTCGTTAAACACTTCTAAGGTAAGCAACGATTTGGGTGGGAGGCAGGTGTAAGGGCAATATTTGAAGTCCACATATTATTTAGATAAGTTTCATGCTCTGTAAGGAGTACCCCAATCTCAAGGCACTGACGAGCTCAAAAATCTCGTTGCGATGCGAGCTTCATCATTCCCGAATCAGAAGGTATGCGTCGAAGGGAACATGATTCATTGACTTGAGATATTTCTTTCGCAGGCTTTTATGATATGAAATTAAGGAATTGCCATCGGGTTTGCATTTTCACTGAAGATGATCAATTAGACATTCGACGTAATGCTTCGAGTTAGCTACAGACTAAATTGAGACACAGTCTGGCAGTTGGAAGAGTGAAAAGGCAAAAAATGAGGACTGAGCTCAAGGTGTTTTGGTTTCCCACCACATAAAGTGACTGGCCTATAATTGCACTGGACAAAATCCAGCGAGATTTCAGTTTTGGATTGTAGTAACAAAAAAACACATTTGCCAATTCTTGAGTTGAGCTACAGAACTGAAGGTTGAGCCATGCCACTGAGATCTTCTTGTTATCCACATAGCTTAAGAATTTCGTATCTTGAGTGCAAGCAAGATCTTCCCTTCCCACACATGAGTTGTTTTTCTTTGACAAAAATGCTAAACTATAGAAAAATATGGCATGCTGAATTAGACCTTAATTTTCTATGCAGTCAGTTATTTGTCTAGGGTCTTATCAATTACTGAATTGTTGTCTGTGCTGATGCAGTATTAGCAGATGCAGTGACAGTATGTGTTGTTGTTGTAGTTTTTCTTCTTCTTTTTCTACTTGCGACCAAGTGTTGAGCACGGCGATCTCGTTGGAATTGGTGGCGGTGCTGGCCGCCGGGCGACGTTAATATGCACTTTTTCTCCCTCACTCCTATCACAGTCCACCCAGGTCTGCTTGACTGCCTCTGGGAGAGGGCCTTTGAATGTTTGAAGACCCTTGGATGAGAAACTTTCCCATGATTCTGGCCGTGGTCGGATACGGCTGAACGAGTCCTGTTTGGGCAATTTGACTACAATCTTCTCCGAGGTTTGGTGCAGGTTGTGACTAGCACCAAAATCTTGAATTCTTCCGGGGTTTTTGGGTGAGGCACTTCTTGGTCTGGTAATACTGGAAAGTTTGCATTCTCCTATTCGTTTATAAGAGGGAGTTAAAGTCACCAACCCTGATCTCTCTTGTGGAAGGGTGGTTTCCAAATAAGGCAATTCCTCGCCATTGGAGTCTTGGCGGAACAAGGCCTGACCTTCGTCGGGAGCAAATTGGAGGGTCTTGATGGGCTCTTCTAACTCACTTCCATCTAAATCGGATTCAGCAGAGGAACGGTCGTCCCTCCTCCTTCCGACGGTGGGTTGGGGGGCTTGCTTCAACCAATTTTCTTCAACAGCACTGATCACAGAGTGTATTAAATCGTCTTTTTTCCCTAAATCTGCATTTTCATCCTTAAGATGCACAATATCGGTCTTAGCTCTAGGCAATGTGTTGGAAGCCAGTGGAACTGCCTTTTTCTTCTTATCACCCCGTCTCAGCAGGGTTGAAAAAAATCCCGATTTCTTTTCCATTGTGGCAGGCTTTAATTCAAATGGAGGAGGTGGGGGCCTTGGATCATTGTCAGTCATAACAGGAGACGAGTCATCTTGTCCGGTAAAGAAATTTCCCAGTGAAGATTTTCGGATAATTCCTAATGCGTTTTGAGCCACTGATGGGCTTGATGGGATGTTGGTGGTAGCAGTTGTACATGCTATCGTGTTCGTAAAAGAGGAACTCATGATGTGTGAAGCCGCTGAAGCAGGTGGAGGAGGAGGAGCAAAAGCTGATGTCACTGGAAGTGGGGTTTGCGGGGCTATTGGAATTGGAACTTGCTTTAACTTGGAAGATCTAGCTGGCAAAGGTGACTTGATAGGTCGGTCATGCACTCCAAAGGTTTGGGACACTATATGATCATCAGATTCCATGGGTTCCACGTTATCAAAATCTAAGGAGGGTGCAGGAGTTTTAGAGAGCGTATTCCCTGACGACGAAGTCCTTCCATGCATTTGGAGGGCTTGAGCCACTTTAGTATTCAATGATCTTTCATTGAAAGTGTCCGTCTCTTCAGGTTCTTTATGGAGCACTTCAGATTTTTCAGCAACGGCAGGTTGAATTTTCTGAGGAGGAGGAGGAGGAGGTCTCTTTTTTGTCATTTTAGCTTTGTTGACTTCAGTTCCTTGACTTTGACTTTCATCTGAAGAGTAATCTCTGGGAAGTTCGCTTTCGCTTGAGGTACTTTCTTCTGGGTCATGAGCGCTTTTCTTATCTGAAAGAGCAGACTCAGTGGAAGATGACTTTGGTTTTGAAGCACCGGATTTTTTCCGTTGGCTGGAATGATGAGACTCTGTTGACGATGAGGCACCTGACGCATTAGTAGACTTGGAGGAGGACGAACTTGACGATGAAGATGACCCAGAAGCAACAGATGATGAAGATGTGGTTGAGACTCTCCGTAGTCTACGGGTTTTACCTTTCACTCGCAACTTCCGGAAAAATCTTTGAATGGTGATAGCCGCTGCAACTATATCACCTGGGTGATGAAGTAGCTCGCTATTGGGCACTTCCTTGATCCCAATGCCATCAGCTAACGACTTGGTTGTAATTGAATGGAAGGGTCTTGTTGGCCTACAATCGCGTTCGTCCACCTTAAGTGGCAGAGGAGCCTGCGTAGGTGGTTTGGGAATGGGATTACACTTCTTCATTCCCCGTAGGGGATGGGAAGGTTTTGTTATCATCCCTGATGTTTTCATCTGGCTTGCAAGCATTGCCTCCTTTTTAAGAGCTCGTCTTTTTCTGAATCTTTTGAATGATACTTGAATGATGCATGCAGCGATATACATATCCATTGGCGACTTTTTTTGCTCTCCCTGAATAATTTGAGGTTGTGATAATGGCAGAGATGATGAGGGCCCCTTTGCCTTCTCTTGTCTCTTTCTAGCCTTAAATCGCTTGAAAGCTGATTGAATTTTCAAGGCAGCTCTAACAGCACTTTGGGTCTCTTCAAACTGACGTCGAGCTTGGAAGCCCTTGAAAACGGATTGAATCTTTACCGCAGCTTCCAGAACTTCTTGAGCATTCAAATCAGGCATAATGTCCACATTCTCATCTACCTTTTGATTTGACCCAGATTGAATCATTGCTGAACCATCTCTGAGTTTTCGTTCCTGAATTTCAATATCCTTTCGAACTTGATATCCTCTGAAAACTGATTGAATTTTCTTGGTGGCATCAACCACGTCCTGATCGGAAAGTTTTGGTAAGTCTTCCACATCAAGCACAGCGGCATCATGCTTTGAGGAATGACCATTTCTTCCTAAAATTCGTAAATTTGGATTTGACTCTTGGGGCTTTCGGAGGTCCTGAATCTTATTTGCTTCTTCTATTAGGCCATAATCATCTAAATTGGGCAATTCCTCCCCTTCCCTAGGCACAGATTGCATTTTCTTTCGAACCTGAAACCCCCTGAAAACAGACTGGATTCTATTGGCTGCGTCTTCTACGTCAGGATCTTGTAGGTCAGGAAGGTCCTCATCTTTGATTGGAATTTGCTTTCGGACTCGAAATCCTCGAAACACGGCTTGAATCTTGTTGGCAGCGTCTTCTAGTTCCGGATCATTTAAGTTAAGTAGATCATCTTTACCTTTGTTATTTGGGGTTTGCTTCCTAACTTTGAAGCCCCTAAACACGGCTTGGATTTTGTTTGCAGCTTCCTCCAATTCTGGGTCGCCAAGATCAGGCAGGTTTTCCGCTTTAGTTGGAATGTGTTTTCTCACTTGAAATCCTCTAAAAACAGCTTGAATCTTGTTGGCAGCCTCTTCCAATTCCGGATCCTTCAGGTCAGGCAAGTCTTCAGTTTTGGAAGGGTTTTGCTTTCTTACTTGGAAACCCCGAAACACAGCTTGGATTTTGTTAGCAGCCTCTTCCAACTCTGGATCCCTTAAATCTGGAAGATCTTCAACTTGCTTGGACACTGTGGATTTCCTAACTTGGAAGCCTCTAAACACGGCTTGAATCTTATTAGCAGCGTCCTCAAATTCCGGATCCGCAAAGTCTGGAAGATCTTGAGCTTTGGTGGGGTAATCTTTTCTGACTTTATGCCCCCGGGATACAGCTTGTATTTTATTAGCGGCTTCCTTCAATTCAGGATCACTCATATCAGGTGGGTCTTTTGCTTTGAGAGACGCCTTTTTCCTCACTTGAAATCCCCGAAACACGGCTTGGATCTTGTTGGCGGCTTCCTCCAATTCTGGGTCACCAAGATCAGGTAAATCCTCAACTTTGGAAGGAGGCTTTTTCCTTACTTGAAATCCTCTAAACACAGCTTGGATCTTGTTGGCAGCATCCTCTAACTCAGGATCTCCCAGGTCAGGTAATTCCTCACCTTGGGAACGATTTTGTTTTCTCACTTGGAATCCCCGAAACACTGACTGAATCTTGTTAGCGGCATCCTGTAGTGAAGGGTCCCTCAAATTGGGAAGATCATCTGCCCGTTTTTCAGGAATTTGTCTCCTGACTTGGAAACCTCGAAACACGGCTTGGATCTTGTTTGCGGCTTCCTCCAATTCTGGGTCACCCAAATCAGGCAAATCTTCAGTTTTGAAAGGGTTTTGCTTTCTAACTTGGAAACCCCGAAACACGGCTTGGATCTTGTTTGCGGCTTCCTCCAATTCTGGGTCACCCAAATCAGGCAAGTCTTCAGTTTTGAAAGGGTTTTGCTTTCTAACTTGGAAACCCCGAAACACGGCTTGGATCTTGTTTGCGGCTTCCTCCAATTCTGGGTCACCCAAATCAGGCAAGTCCTCAGTTTTAGTAGGGTTTTGCTTTCTAACTTGAAAGCCCCGAAACACGGCTTGGATCTTGTTTGCGGCTTCCTCCAATTCTGGGTCACCCAAATCAGGCAAGTCCTCAGTTTTAGTAGGGTTTTGCTTTCTAACTTGGAAGCCCCGAAACACGGCTTGGATCTTGTTTGCGGCCTCCTCCAATTCTGGGTCACCCAGATCAGGCAAGTCCTCAGTTTTAGTAGGGTTTTGCTTTCTAACTTGGAAGCCCCGAAACACGGCTTGGATCTTGTTTGCGGCTTCCTCCAATTCTGGGTCACCCAAATCAGGCAAGTCCTCAGTTTTAGTAGGGTTTTGCTTTCTAACTTGGAAGCCCCGAAACACGGCTTGGATCTTGTTTGCGGCTTCCTCCAATTCTGGGTCACCCAAATCAGGCAAGTCCTCAGTTTTAGTAGGGTTTTGCTTTCTAACTTGGAAGCCCCGAAACACGGCTTGGATCTTGTTTGCAGCTTCCTCCAATTCTGGGTCTCCAAGGTCAGGTAAATCCTCAATTTTGGAAGGAGGCTTTTTCCTTACTTGAAACCCTCTAAACACTGCTTGAATCTTATTGGCAGCCACTTCTAGTTCAGGATCCTTCAAGTCAGGTAATTCTTGACCAGAACCGTCTTCTTGGACTTGGTACCCTCCAAACATTGCTGTAAGTTTATTGGCAGCGTCTAAGAGTTCAGGATCTTGAAAGTTAATCGCATTTCTTTTTTCTTGATCTTCTTTGCTTGCTTTGTCATGATTTTCTTTTCTTACAGAATATCCTCTGAAAACGGCTTGAATCTTGCCGGCAGCATCTGCTAACTCTGGATCCTTTAGATTAGGTAAGTCGTCCTTGTTCTGTTTATTTTGGCATTCTTTATGGTCAAGTTTAGTTTTCTTGGATGAGTCCCTTTTGCCTGTATCACGAATATTTGGCAAACTGTCTTTCTCTTGAATATCTTTTCGAACCTGATAACCTTGAAAGACAGCCTGATTTTTTGTTGTTGTCTCTTGATACGTTTGGCCGGTCAAAGATGGCAAGGAATCCCTTTTTGCCCCTAAGTATCTGTCATTGACGGAAGCACCCAGATTTTGCTTAGTTTCGTGTTCATATTTGGCGTTTGACACTGATGTTTTTTCCATCCGTGCCAAATCTTTCTCGTCTCTTGTTGAAGATTTTTGGAAGTACAAATTCGACCTTTCACTTCGATCTCTTGGGAGAAACCGTATGTCTGGGTTAACTTTCTTTCTGACGTTAAATCCTCGAAACACAGATTGAATCTTCAAGGCAGCATCCAGCACCTCAGAATCGTTTAAATTTGGAAGATCCTCAGACGAACTTTCTTGTGGTTCGAATAGATTTTTCTTTCTCACTTGAAAACCACGAAAAACAGATTGAATTTTCTTTGCTGCTTGGATCACATCGTCATTGGTTAAATCGGGAAGTTCGCCTTCATTCCTATCATCCTTTAGATGCTTCCGGACTAAATGACCTCTGAATACAGTTTGAATTTTCATAGCAGCTTCAAGAACTTCTTCATCATTTAGATCTGGAAGATCATTCGCACTTAGTTTGGATTGAGGACAGTTCTTTCTAGTTTGGTAGCCTCGAAACACAGCTTGAATCTTCTTGGTAGCATCAAGCACATCCGTGTCTCTAAGGTCCGGCATTTCATTCTGGACACTCTCCAATTCAACATTTCGCACTTTGAAGCCTCGAAACACTGCTTGTATTTTGGTTGCCGCGTCTTTCAACTCTGGATCATCCAAATCTGCTAAATCATCATTTGGATGGTCTTGAAGTTTTCTCTTAAACAGCTTCTGAGCATTGTCAACTTGCATTCGAACTCGTACTACATTATGAGGTCTTTGCCTGACCTTAAATCCACGAAATAAGGCTTGAATTTTCACTGCTGCTCTATTCATTGATTTAGATTGGAATTGTTCTTGTTGGCGTAACTGAGTGGAGTGACGAATCTTGTAGTTCTTGAAGGCTCTTTGGATTTTAATGGCTGCCGTGGTAGCCTGCGAGGCGGCGGTCATAGAAAACACAGGTCTGGATGACCGGGTCCAAGAATTATGAATGGCTTCGTGCGAGGTAATCGCAGAAGCATGATAATCCTGTCCATTAGATTCAATGACATCCATTGACATCTCCAAAGCCTTTTGATAGGAATCTTGTCTCTGACCAAACGAGGTTCTTCTGGCTTGGAAGCCCGCTTCACAATCCATTGCTTGAACATAAGAATCTTGTCGTTTGGGGGCACGGTGTGGCGACTTAACCAACGTTACGGGCGGATGCGGGTCGTTGTCTTCGGTGGCAAAAACGGCCTGTTGATAGGAATCTTGTCTGATTTTCCATGAAGCAGCATTCAGTTTGGGCGAGGGCTTCACTTCTTCTGGTTCGTCAGGGGAGATCATATCAATGGCTTCGAGGTAAGAGTCTTGCCTCTTGGCATGGGTTAACCCGTGATGACCGGATGGGGCCGAAAAGGTCGAGGAGTCCATCATACCCCGGTCAAATCGGTCAAGAGGAAGATATGGCTGATGAAACTCTTGAAGAATTCGTTCATAGCTTGGGTTTCGGTCTAGTCGTCTAGGTGGAGACACAGGCTGATCACAAATGGCTTTAGCATAAGAATCTTGCTTTTTTAGGCCTTTTCGTGGGGATGAGTTGGAGTTATAGTCTTCGGAGGTTTGATTTACTTCTTCACTAAATTGCATGGCTTGCACATAAGAATCCTGCTTTTGCATTGGCCTTCTTGGAGAACACGTAAAGTCAATGGGCTCATCCTCGTCGATGGAGAACACCCCAATCGCCCGTTGATAAGAATGTTGCTTGTGCATACCCATCCGCGGGGTGTTCAGAAAGGGCCTATTTTCACCCTCAGGCGACATCTCACCCACAGCATATAGATATGACTCTTGCTTCCGAATCGAAAGCCGAGGCCGATTGGCATCCTCACACGTGCTATCCTCGAAGGAGCCTCCAATCGCTCTGTTATAGGAATCTTGCTTCCGCACTCGTCTAGCAGATTGTGAGCGTGTGGAATTAAGATTGGTGCCAATGTCGATGGCTTGCTCGTACGAGCTTTGCTTTTTGACTCCATTCGGCCGCTTGTTGTTATAGATGGCGTTTGCGTAGGAATCTTGTTTAGTGAGTGGATATTGCATTCGTCGATTGATTTCATCATATATATTCCGCCCACGGTCGGAATCATCGTCTTGCAACGGTGATCCTACACCCGTTGTTTGTTGATGAGGTCCCATATCAAAGCTAGAATCTCCACGAAATGGCTTAGGTCCACAAAAGGAGGTTTCAATCGCCACTGCACCGGGTGAGCCGGCTGATTTGGCACTAGAACCTGAGCTAACAGAACTGTGTCTGCCATGTCGTTCTCCGCTCGCCATAGGGTTATCACTGTAAATAGCCGAAGTTCCAGAAAAGCGTCGACTTCTGTCAATGGGATCTCGAAGGTCTTGTGTGCTGGCATCGATCATCCGAAAGTTGTACTTTGAGTAAGGATCGATGGGCGTATTTCCGGTCACACTGCTCGTTTCCGATCTTTCACTGGCTCTCCGAATGTATGGTTGTCTTTCAAGTCCCTCAGTGGGGTGCAAGATTTCTCGGCCTGGATAACCCTCCTTGTAGGAAAAGGTCACTGAGTGATCCCGTCGACCCTTGATGAAAAATGGTTCAGTCAGTCAATAGCATTACTCTTTGGCGTTCTTAGGGATCAAACATCTTACCTGAAGTAATGACCTCTCTTGATGGTCTTCTTCAGCGCCGCGGACAGAACCACCCGCACTTGGAGAATACCCTGTTGACCCATCTCTTCCTGATCAAATCAAAAGAAATTGTGAAATATTAGGAGACACCCGAATTATGAATTGCCCGAACAAATGTAGATAGTTTCAATTTTGCGATCTCAGTGAACTTACTGTTTTGTACAGGAGCAAAATAGGTCTCAGGAGAGAGGTCGAACGATTTGACACTCAAATCTTCAAACGAGGCGATGGGGGCTGGTCCCTTTCTGTCCTGTTTCTGATATATTGACCGACGATCCTGATTTGAACTCATTTTGATGGTGTTGTCCGATTATGTTCATCCTCCAAGAGCGTTAGAAAAGCACCACAAAAATCAGGGGCCTTGCTTGCTCTAGTTTCCCTCACCTCGTTCTCGAGACCAGGAAGAAAAGGAGAAGAAGGAAAGGGAGGCGCTAGTACACCCCAGCAATCACTGGAAATGACTGGCCTTGTCTGCCGGACAGTCGTATCGGCCTTGTCTTGACAAGAGGACTCCTCACTCTGCAGGATGTTCTTTCTCGAAGGAGCCTGGGATTCATAAGCCACCCACCATGGTCGGTGTTGGTGCGCCTGCATGGTCTTTGGACCCATCAGCGTGGTCTCTCCCCACGGATTGCAGAGAGAGGGACGGACGGTGAGAAGCAGTTTCTTTCAGGGGGATTTTGTACTGTGCTTCATGATGGTGGCGCGTGGCCTGTTCACAGAAAATCGATGAAACGTAGAGAGGGACTTTCTCTGCCAAAAATCGATCTAACAGGAGCGACATTGTTAAGGGACTTGAACCACTTCACTGCACACAGGACTATGAGCGGAGTACTTGGTTGACTAAGAAATCTTACTCAGTTTTCTGTTGTAACCGGAAAAGACACCCCCCCCCTTTTCCTGCTTACTTGCTTGCCTCAATGCGTGAGTTTTCTAATGGCATTCAAACAAATAGATTGGACCGAGGTGGTTATGGCAATGTTCATTAACAAACCGAGGAGAAGTAATCATAATTTATTGTTCGCAGAGACCAAGTTCTTTCATATTTATGAATTCTGTGTAACAAGCACAGGGTCCACCACGAGGCTTTTCCACTTAAAGGCCTCGAACGAAGAGGCCATTTCTCAACCAATTCATGCACGTACATCCACAAATATTGCAATGAATAATAAAGCGGGCTTGAACAGACTCCTATTCCTATTCCTTCCGCCATTAAAAGAACGACTTTAAACTAAACTTCATTGGCAAAAGCAAAATTAAGAGCATCCCGTTGTAGATTGGAACGGTCCCGCAACTTGGCCTGCAACAACGAGTGCTCAAGAACCCCAATGCGAACGTTCATGTTCGCAACTTCTTGTTTCATGCGTATTAATGCTCGCCGAACATTGACTAGGGGCGTTCCGTCAGTCATGGCACTGCCTCTTTCCTCCATTTCGGCTTTGATCACTTCCAAGTCGTCTGCGATTTGAGCCAAGGTTCGAGAACGCTCCGTGACCCCCCCACTGACTTGCTTGTACTGCTCTTTGGTGGCGGCCAAAGTGTCGGACAATTGGCGGAACTGTTGAAGAGATCCCTCCAATTGAGAATTGAGATATTTCTCCCGCGATGTTATCTTTTCCAGAGTTCGGCCGATATCGTTGTGTAGTTTATCGAGATGAACTCGAGTTGTGGTTAAAGCGTCGTCGATCCCGCGTCTGTATGTGTGCATTTGTTCCAAATGCGTGCGCCAATCTCGATTGTCGGACCTGACGGTGACCTTCAATTGAGGAGCCACGCGCTCAACCTCCAGGCTCCATTCGTCGAAGTCTGTATTGGATTCCAAAATCTCATTAGGTCTTTGCGATGTGGCCATGGGTAGAGCCGAGCCCATATCATTAATATGTAATATCTCGTCGTCGTCTTCTTCGTCGGAATATTCTCCAGCCATTTCCTCCTCCACCCGGTCTAGATCCAATTCCGCCTCATCTTTCAGGTCCTCTTCTTCGTCGGCAACTTCCGATGGAGGAATCGGCTTTCCCCATTGGAAGTGAGTGTTTCGGAGTGCTTCGTCTGACAGACGATCCAAGATGAAAATGGCTTGCTCTCCATAACCCTGTGGAAAGAAAGCAATGGTTCCACGGTGAATTCATTCAGGTCGCAAACGAGACACTCAACTCAACAGGAACTTTTTACAACAAGAAGTTTGGGAAACCGTCACTCGTTGAACTAGAGAGAACACACAACAAAGCACGAGAACTAGAACTCACGGAGTGACCTTCGTTCCAATCTTATGTCGCTAGCATGCTTGTTGGTAGTCAGCTTATTTCACTATCAACATCGTTGTATATCATTAAAGAGGCAAAATCCATTGATGGGTGAGCGAAAGATGCCAAACTAATGCATCATTCCAAGCAACCGACCGGCAGGGTATAACCGTCTTAAATCGAGTATAATGTACTCTGGCCATGTTTTAGTTAAGCCGAGGTGACCTTGTGGCGAGGGAGACGCTCCCAAATAGCTAATCTGTAGTAAAGCTCAGAATAAGCTTCCAAATACAACTGGCACATACTATGGGCCGTTTCATCATAAAATGCAACAACCAGAATGAGGGGCCTTTAATCTCCGGAATTATTGAACGAGCTAGATATTAGTTCAAATGGTTAATTAGAACATGTGTTGTGCTGGTGCACTAAAGGGTTTATGGGGGTGCAAATTGGGCGCAATTTCATAAATGGTTTGAAAGCAAGTGGAAAATAATACTAAAATCGGGACTGTGGCCCTGGTTGTTACATTGCAGACACCACCAAGAATTAATCAATTGTTATCAGGTATGTCGTCTCACACTCTCAATAGACATCTTCAATCTTTGTGTCAGTTAATGTGAGTCATGTCCTCTTCATGTACTATTAAGAACCCTTTTGCTTTGGGTGGGCATGTTATATTTTACTTTTTTTCTCTTTTCTTAGGATCTTAAGACCATCTTTGCATAAGGAGCACATTAAAATATAATGATTGGCAGAATTTAAGCTTAGTGACTAAAGTTGCCCACATCATTCGCATTTATGCGTTGGCTCTTCCAAACGTCACACACTTGTTTCTGTGCTTTATCAAGCTAGCTCGAATCAAGTTAGCAACAATCATATTTAAAAAAAGTTGTTGATCACCAATTCATATTTGAGAGTGAATTATTTGACCGAAAATCTAAAGAGAGCGAGTTCAATCGATCATAACCAGGACCCTTACTTTCAGTTTACATACAACAAACTCCATTGAACTTGGTCTCTTCTTTCAATCTAATACATCTGCATGTGCAATATATCTAAGGTATGAGTAAGGGATTCTAGTTCAATTTACCCATTTTTTGTTGCTTCATGCTTTCATTTTGGATACTTTGGGTATATCCCACCAAAATTAAAAAACGGATGATTGGATTGGTCAATGCAATACATGCATTGGTTAAAAGACATTCAACCTACATTACGACTTTTAACTCTTTTTCTTTTTTGAGCAGCAAAACATGGTTACAAAAATTGCATTGCATTTGGAGATATACCACCAACGACAAAGATTTCAAGGTGTTCACGTAAATGATAACAATTATATGTTATGTATGGTACATTTCCACTACTTTCAAATAATACATTATTTCCTTTATGAGTCGTTTCCCAAATGTGCTAACCTGTCATTCCATTACATGGACTTTTGATTATTGCTTAATTGATTCGTTCTCTAATATGAATATACTTTCTAAAACTTGGTCTTATTTGCTTGCTAGTCACAAATTTTATCCGCTCCAATGTGACCAAAAACCATGTCATCTTTTTCATGTCTTATTGCCCCATTTTCGCTTACGAATTTTATATTCAAATCTTCAGCTAGATGTATGTAATTAAGATACATCATTTATCTCTAATTTGTATCAACCTTTGCATCAACTATCCACATGTACGGTAAGTAACGATTCGAACCTTGAGCAATTAGTTTGCTTAAATATCTCTCAGCAAACTCAAGTCACTCTTGTCTTCCTATTACGTTTACAGCGAGCACGCGTTGAATTTTGCAAAGATCTGTGTATGCCTGGCACGTCTTGAGACATCGGACTTCGGGGAATAAGCGCAAGCAGAGTTTCAATCTTATATGGAGCACTTAGTCTGTGAGATTGTAGTTTGCTACTCATCCAAAGTTGAATTTCTTTGGCGCCGAAACCAAGCTTATAAACTGGTCTAAATTCGAAAAAAATAACATCGAAGCTAAGCAAGGTTCATCTGATGAATGTATGCGCAGTCTTGAATGCTCTCAATCCGTAATGAAAAAATTAGTAACCTAGGACTGGATTGCTACCCACTCATGACGAGGAGATCGGGTGTGTCAGTTTTCTTGTTGAGTTTTTGAACTCGCGTGGGGATCTGTTTATTCTCATGTTCCCGTCTGGACCGGGAACATAAGCGTAGACCACCAGCCAGGCAAAAAGGGTTATAAACATTCTGAGCTCCCCTCGGAATTGTGAATGGTATGCCAGGGAACCTCAATGGTGACTGATATAAAACCCGAGGTAGGTAGGTAAGTAGGTAGGTAGGTAGGTGTACACGAACCTGTTTGAGTTTACTGGGAGGAAAGTCGATAGTCACTCCGTTCCTCCTAACCACATCTAAGATATTGGAAATCGTGGAATTTGGGTCGTCGAACTCTTGAGGTTGGTCGAATGGCGTGCCACATTTTTGGATTAGCCACGCAGCTAGAGACGTGAACATGTAGAACTGCTCTCCGGGATTGGTTTGGAGCACAAAATAGTGTCTACTCAGGGGTCTCATACGTAGTTCCTTGACAAACTCCTAAAGGCAACAAGAAGAACGAACCATTGTGAAGGTCTAGAATACGTATAATGAATGCATGTGGTACAACGTTCAGCCTTACCTCTTCGTAGTCCAAGAGCTTAAGCTTATCCAACAAGTCCTCCATGACCACAAATGGCATGTAGGCTAATCCTGGCCCACCGTCAACGATGTCTGCTTCGTCAAATTCTTCGTCTCCCATCGCCACAGTTTACAATTTGAAGCTGATCAAGTTGATCAAAATATATAGCCGAATGTTTTCTCGAATGAGAATGTTGGGACCAAGGAAAGGAAAGTCAGGTATAACTCAGCGGCATGTCAATTGAATATGGGCCCACCTCTGGTACTTGTTCGATGGTTGAGAGAAGACAAAGTTTGAATTGATTTCATCATTTCTAGCCACATTCATTTAATTCGATCTGGTTCCTTGTTCAAGATTCAATTGATTTCCCGCGTTTTTATGATGAAGTCTTGAAGACTCAGTATGGCTAGGCTACCAGAAAAACGTGTGGATTTTTTTCCTCTTATGATTGGTTTTAAAAAAAGTACGAATGAATTAAAGTTCTATCTTAACTTCAAAACATCATTCCTTATTATTACACATATAAATCGTTTGACCTCTGCACCTTAAAATTGCCTTGTTCATTCAGATTCAAGGCCACAAAATATTGTATCAAATAGTTTTCAAAATCCTTTTGGCCATAAAATAAGGTGGCTGTTAAATTGTGCAAAGTCAATTTGTGATTAATGGCGTTAACTTTTTTGTTTGCTTTTTAATGGCTGACTTTGTACATTTATGAATTAAGAGCAAATTGTTGCCAAATTAGCAGTTAACTGTTAACTCTCTTCACTTTAGTCAAAATATAAAATTCAGTGATTACCAATTTCAGTTTGCTAGCAACGTATTAGCAATTAACGACATTACTGATGATGCCCACCACTGTTTTCGTAGCCGTGGATAAATACCAGAGACCCTGAGTGCCTGACTAGATAAGGGTCTCCCAAAAATACCCTTTAACTGAATGCCATTCCTAAGTTTCGAGAGTTCACTTCCCAATATATCGCATATTTTGTTCATTTCCTCACAGGTGACAACTGCTGGGCTGCCTTTATGTTATGGATGGATGGATGCAGTATGTACTAGATAGAGCTCTTGGTAGCAGGTCTGAACTCTACATGTAGTGTTAGTGGTCCATCCATCTCGTCGTATTACAAGTACATGTGGCTTGGGGCCCTCCTCCTTGTCTCAACCATTACGATGATTTGGTGCGGCTGGGCCTAGTGACTTTCGAAGTGACACCATCATGTTAATGCTGAGGCTCCCATGTTGGGCCAAGGTCGGCCTATTCTGTCCTGGGAGGTTGTCACTTCACTCAGGGAAGGGGTCTTTCGGGGTAGGTTGGGCGAGATCGGGGATGCCAACCGGATTCCGCTCATGGCCCTTGCGATCCTGTCGATCTTCCTCATCGACGAGCTCGACCTCTGCTACGGGCTCCGCTCAGGCTGCCAAGACGGCCCGTTGGACAGAGTTGCGCAGATTGACCCAGTTATTTGGCCCGGAGAAATTCCGGCTTACCGGTATGGATCGTATCAGGAGTGTTCCGCTTCCATTTCTAGCCAGGGTCATTTCTGGCTGTCTATGGACCATAATACCTACATGTGTAGAAAGATGGTCAGATTAGAATTGATTGAGCACTAATAATGAGTAGTCTGAAACAAGTGGACTCCGATCTTTAGGTTGTACATGTATTGCGATATTTTGCGATGACTTAATTTACTGAAGCTGGAAGAAAATAACTTCTTGACTTCACAAACTAGAGCTAGATCAAGTTTAATAAAATTGTCGCTGCAGTCGACAGGTTGTGACAAAGATGAAGGAATACATTGATGTAGAGGCTTATCGGCTAAAACATTACTTTTTGCTTCTAGCCCAACCAATAAGCTTATTTTGAAACCAACTTGGCTTTGGACACTCTGAAGCCGAGGTAACAATTTTCAAAACGATCAAATGATTTTTGTAGAACAAAGGACGTTTTCAGACCTACCGCTGTCATGGTTATGGGGCCCGTACCCGAGTCACCCCAATCGTGCTTTCAATTTTCCTTAGAATGACTCTCGTTAGTACAAAGACAGTACCAAATTTCATTGACTGTTTTCGTCAAATCAAAGCCCCAATTGTGCTAAAATTTGCCATGTGAATTCCTTCAGCTCTTACTTAGTTGATCTGATCAAAATAAACTCAATGACTTAACTGCGATCTGATGTAGTAAAATTGCATAGCTGAACACTCGAGCAAATGGCTTTATGGACTCTTCCTTCCTGATTGTAGCTTCCTACAACTGTGGAAATGAATTTCCATTATTTTCAAACCATAAATCACGGCTATTGATTCCTGAACATCAATGCAATGTTTCAAGGCTAGTAATAAGAAAGAGTTAGTTGACCCAGAACGGTTCTTCAAACCATACCTTTGGAGGCGTTCAAACCGAATGATAAAATATGGGGTCGCAGTTGTACCATATAAGCTAGATATAGTCACGATATGTTTTCAAGTGTTATCTTGCATATGTTTCCATTGAGTTGCAGGTGCCTTAGGGTTGTTGTTGGTGTCGAGTGGTGTGACCATGTTGGTGCCCTTTGCTCTGGGTAAAATAATTGATGTGATATCCAACGAGACCGCCGCTGGCTCAACCGATCCGCCCGGTGCTGCCCATCCAAGTCAACTCCAGGAACGCTTGAAGTCCTTGGCCGCCGGGCTCTTGGTGGTCTTCACGGTGGGCGCCTTGTGCAACTTTGGCCGGGTCTACCTGATGCGCATATCTAGTCAGAATGTGGCGGCCCGCCTTCGGCAGGACTTATTTGCATCAATTATGCGCCAGGAGACAACGTTCTTTGACAAGAGTAAAACGGGAGAGCTGGTCAATCGACTCTCATCCGACACGCAACTCGTCAGTCAGACCATCACGCAACAAGTTTCGGATGGGACGCGTAGTCTGGTCATGACCTCGGCGGGAGTGGGTAGGTTTGACATTGATTCACGTTTATTAGGGCCATCAATCTTTCCGATTTGAATGAATGCCACGAGGTACTACTTGATTGTCTGATTACTTGATTGGAATGTATGGATATTGCTTCGATGAAATATTGAGTTGAATTTCTAGCAGAATGTGTTATATCGCGTCATCTATCGTAAATGTGGGCGATTAACAAGTATGGATTCATCCATCCGTAGCTAAAAACTTTGATTATTTGGGGGGTTCTTGTTGAAAGATTTTCCTGTCTGTTTATATTTAAGCCATCCTGGCTGCTTCAATTTTTCTTTCCGTCGCAAACTTCTCTCTAATGATCAAATCTGATCTCGGAGAAAAGAGAAAGAGAGAGAGAGAGTAAGAGGCTTATTGGCACTTGAGGGTCTTATGTATCGATCATGCCTTGAGCCGCTTTAATGGTGGGACTCAAAATCACATTACAGATACCTTTCAAGCTCCGAGCACTCTCGTCAGATCGATGTCGAATGCGCTCAAATCCAGACAAACATTGTCCTTTCTTTGCACAGAGTTAGTCTTTCAACTTGCCATTCTTTAGGATTGAAAGAGAAGATCCGTTCTCGAAGGCCTTCCTTCTATTTTGCGGGGAAGGCGTCATTTACTGTGTTTGTTAATTTCGACTCTTTTTTTTGCATCAGGGATGATGATGTTCATGTCGCCCGAGCTGACCGTCGTGGGTCTCAGCGTGGTTCCTCCGGTGGCCTTGTGGGCGGTCTGGATGGGCAAGCGCGTCAAATCAGCGAGTAAAGAATTGCAACAACGATTAGCTAACTTGACCGAGCAAGCGGAGGAGAAAATCTCAAACATTCGCACCGTGTTGGCCTTTGCTAATCAAAAAAAAGAGATTGCCATTTACAACGACAGGTTGGAGCACGTAGTGGACCAAGCCAGGCGTGAGGCCAAGATTCATGCCAAATTCTACGGCTTGGTACAGTAAACATGTCCAATGATCGAATGAATCAGTGCTGCGACGTCACTTCTCATTGATCATTCATTGTTTTCAGACTGGCTTTAGTGGCAACCTCATCATCCTCAGTGTCTTATCTTATGGTGGCTCCTTAGTGGCCAACCACTCGTTAACGGTAGGGGAATTGGCCTCCTTTGTTCTTTACGCTGCCTACGTGGGCATTGGGCTAAACGGTGTGTCCAATTGTTAAGCGGAGGTCATGAAGGGCCTGGGTGCCAGTCAACGAATCTGGAATCTTATGGAGACCTCATCCGCATTGGACGTTGTTACGCAGCAACGTCCTAATTTGCCTCTAATGAGTTTACCCTCCCTTGAGAAAGCCATTGTGTTCTCCAACGTCAGTTTCGCTTTTCCCACTCGACCCGAGAGCCTCGTGCTCAACGAGCTGAGCTTCACCATTCCCGCCAACCAAACTGTGGCCGTGGTGGGCACAAGTGGATCAGGTAAGACATGAATGAACCTTCTGGTTGAGGACAGTCGAGTTTGATGATTGAGGACGTGTCTGTTGCTTCCCATTAGGCAAGACCACCCTGATTTCTCTTTTGCTGAGACTCTACGATCCGGCCAAGGGGCAAATCTCCTTTGATGACAACGATATCAAAAAAATTGATGTGGAACAACATCGTCGACGCATCGGTCTGGTGCCTCAGGTAAGAACGTCAATTTCGATTGTCTGCAAATGACCTAACTTAGGACGTTGATCCGGCTCGGTATTTGATGTGGAGCACAAGAAGAAACATTAAAAATTCTTCGCAAGCAAGCGTTATGGTTAGACAAGCATATTTAGTAAGTAGGCAAGCGATAGTGACATGCCTGCCCAAGATACCATTGACACTGATTCGTTGGTTCGTTTTACCTGTTGTTGCTTAAGTAAACCTTTACACCTGTCTGATTTCATCAATTTACCCTCTTTAATTGGTTGGTTGCTCGTCTTTCCTCATCAGGAGCCCGTGTTATTCTCCACGTCCATTGCCGAAAATATCTTGTATGGGCTGGACTTGAGGTCTGATTCGAATGAATGTCAACAGGAGAAGGCCATGTCCTTGGTGCAAGATGCTGCTCGAGAAGTGAACGCTCATGAATTCATAATGCAATTCCCGGAGGGTTACGACACTCTCGTGGGTGAGCGTGGAATCTTTCTGTCAGGGGGACAAAAACAAAGAGTGGCCATAGCGCGGGCCATCATCAAAGATCCGGATGTTTTGGTCTTGGATGAGGCCACGAGGTAGGTTTGAACAGGGGAATTGGGACCAAAGAGAACTGGTTGATCATTGTTTTTCCTTTTTGTTATACAGAACATTAGTTTGAATGAGCCCGCAGCTTTCTCTCTCTCTTTCTCGATCCTAAAATTAGACGAAAGTTGAAGATACTTTTTGAGCGAAAATTTGTATCAGATTCGAACCGATCCTGACCTGATTAAAAATCCAACTTCTCTAAATCGGTACCTATTGGAGGATTAACACCTCTGTATTCTTTTGCATTTTTCGTTACAGTGCTTTAGATGCCAAGAATGAGAATATCATACGTGATACAATCAATCGAGTGCAAAAGAACCGGACAGTCCTAATCATCGCTCATCGTTTGTCGACCATCAGAAACGCAGGTATGGATTTTGAAATCGACCAGCCAATCAAATGTGAATTTGGGATTGAAACCATGGTACTCAAAATGAAAAAGAGAGATTAGATTGGCCCATGAGACAGGTTGGATCCGTTCTTCTCAATCAAGACCGTTTCCGATTGCTTTCAGACAAGATTGTTGTTCTGCGTCAAGGACAAGTTGTTGAGGAAGGATCCTTCCAAGAGCTGGCCAATTTGAAGGGACACTTCCACGAGATGGTGACCAAGCAGTCCATTAGTTGACCTCACTCACTCGGCTCTTCATCAAGTTCTCTCCATTTCTCTTGGTTGAGATGAACAAAGACCTCCTCTTTAACCACCTTCATCTTGTGAATTGGACCATCCAAGAGACAACTGTTCCTTTTGTTCAAGTGTAGTGGATTCCGCTTGAACTGAAGACTTGAAATCCAATCCAATAAACTGACACTTAACCCATCGTGTTACACAAGAAATCAATGGAATCGACAATGAATACACGCTATGTGGTCGAGAAAAGACGAGGGGAATTCAATTGGCGCTCTAGAATTGGTTCTTACCTTCTGAACAGTGTTCCTTTTCGTTTATTCGAGACCTTTAGGGGGTACAAGTTCAAACGATCGATTCTTTTTGATATTTTACAAGATTCTCTTTGTTCCGAACCAACCAAGCGCCCTTGTTTGTTGCCGGTGTGGACAACCATGCGAGGGCTTGTCTACATCAATATACTTCTTTGAACTTTAAGTAGTCTCCGCTTTTATAAATCACAGAATCGTCTCTTAGCTTACACAAGGAGAGCTTCCACTTAGTAAAGAATTAGTTCTTCGTCTAAAATATGCCTTGAGAGTTCCAATCAAACATGCAATATCAACTTCTGACTAAGCATAGCTGACGAGAAAAGACATGTGCTTCCTCAACTATGGATGGCTCCCTCCTCCCGGTTCTAATTTTGAAGCTTGTAAATCCTGGAAAACCAACATCCGTATTTTCCATAGCTCCTTGATCCTATGTTGGCGTACACTCCATGTTTAGTAGAGGTGCACTCCTCGCCTAAGCTCAGATGGCATTGGTAAGGTTTTTGTTAAGTTAGTGTTGACATGTCCCTCGTAGTGCTTTCATGTGGGAGGTCTGGTCCGTTGCCTCCTACTTGATTATCCACTCAATGTGTCGCTCCATTTTCCCAACGGAGATTGCCCAATTGTGGGAACATCGGAAGCTTAAAACTTTGATACCAATTGTTTCCGAATGACCCGTGAACATACGATTGTGCTTCTATTCATTCCTCTCCTCGCTCGAATCACTTATCTTGATGTGGAGTATGAGCGGCTGCGACGCATCACTGTACCAAGTGGTTGACGCAGGACAACTAAGTACCCTGGGTTTTGATGGGTCTCTCGATCGCTCTCCCTCACTCCATCCATGACAAGGGTGAAAAGAAAAGTCTCGAGAGATCGGGACTAAGTGCTAGGCCATCAAGACCGGTCCTCGTTTCAAGATGTGGGAAATGCTCTGATTTAAGGCCACAACGAGGAAGTCGCTCGTCAATGGCTTTTGAACATTTTCAGATTGAAGACCAAAAAGATTGGCCATCATCTTTGGGCCCAAAACTGTACCTTCGTCCCAGCACTTGTGACTCTGTGAGATTGGATGGCATCTATAATTGGATACAACTCGAAGCTAGTTTGAATGTGTTTTCTTAGATCCACTTGAAAGCATCTCCCCAGAACGAGATTGAACGATTCCATTATCATTCCTCGAAAAGTTCAAGTTTCAGGGGTGTATTTACATTCATTCCACGGTGTAACTTGCACATGTTTGTGACTGACTTTGAAGTAAACGAAATTTAGATCAACTCGGCACGGTCTTCTTGCTCAGCTTCCTAATGAACCCGTTGCCTCTAAACGCAAATTTTGCACTCCCAATCTTTCCATGAGTTTGCAAATTTTCAGCACGGCACAACAGTTCGTGACTGGCAATGCCAATCTGAGCATATCTCTGAGCAATTTGCAACTAACGAACTTGAAAACCTTTTCTTGTGTGGGTACAAAGAAAACTACGGAAATTAGATCAAGAAGTTTGGTGCACAAACAAAACGGTGGACAACCCAATGTGCGGGGTGCACATCCGGCACTCACAGTACGTACCAATTGGAACATTTGGAGGTGCTCGTGACAATATGTCCATGTTGCATCGAACGAACGAACGGACCAAGAGCATTCGGAAGTTGGTGGTAGGTCATTTATTTTCGTCATCTGCTTCTCGAGCTGTCTTGAAAGAAGATCGAAAATATATGTATGTACTATTTCCTGTTGAAAAGGGGAATGGAGACCCTCGTTGGGTGACCCAGTTCAAATGGAAATAACCAATCTTTCAAAGTACAAGCTATCATCATGATAAAATGGTCTGTTCTCGGGGGGGGGGGACATGATCAGAGGTCCTTCAAAATTTTCTCAAACAAGTATTATAAAACTCGAGTGTGAAAGTAGTTTATTTACAACTGTAGCCATTGCAGATCAAACAGTCAGACCCCAGGAGATGATAAATGGGTCTCCAGATTGCCCATGTCATTGCTCTGTCCCTTGTAAAAGCATACGGCCATGACGATTTTATGATATTTATGTCGGTAGGTTCTTGGGTATCTCTATGAAATACGACGACCGCATCTATTGTCAAATTGGAACTTGGAAACACTTAATCGTAGAACAAAGGTACGTCTGAGAACGTGATTCTGACGGATTTTTAAGCATTTCAAGTTCCCAGTAAAGATGATTTTCAAGCCCAGTTGCTCATGGACGAGATAGAAATGGATGTTTCATGTGGCCGAATTCATCTCAAAAAGACGTCCCCTTGTGTTCTTAAGGGCCATTTCCTTCTTCATCGTTCTCAAACTTAGATCATAAAGTAAGGGGCTCTTGAAAATTTTGTTGCCAAAGTTACCCTCAAGTCCCATTAAATCTTGGGGAATGTGAATTATCAGAGGTGTGCATTAAAACAGTCAGTCAAAAATCTGACCAACGTATTTTTACCAATGCTCATTTATATGATCATTTAAAAAAGGTGAGTAAGCACAATAAGCAATTTGCTAGTTGCAAAGGATCGATATCGTTTAAAAATCTGGTATCCGTTAAACCCGTTGATTCGTTGCGAAATGATAAATCATGCAATTTTAACGACATATGTACTCCATTGAGCAGATCATTCTTACCTTTATGATTGGAACTACCGGTATTGGAAACTTTCTTGCAAGTTCAATCAATTCAATTTGTAAGGAAAGTTTAAACCCGCAGAGGAATTTTCTTCCCGAACGACTTAATTGAATTGAAAGAAGTCACTATTCTGACGAAATTTGGAATCGGAATTGGCGATTCAAAACTAATCGATTCTAATGAAATTCACCATTGGTTTGATTCGTTCTCATCTTTCTTTCAGTGATTAAAGAAAAGTGAACTCAAAGTAATGAACGATGAGAAATGGAGAGCGGAGTTGACTTGACTTTTGAGCACCACTGCCGTTTACCGTCGTTAAGTCCCATTGACGTTGTTTAAAGGTAATGTGAGTTTTTTTAAATTACTTAGCTAGGGATTACATCACAAGCTCCCGTGACCAAGTCTATTTGAATGTAGACAATGAATGGACAAGTTCCCAAACATCATATTTTTATCGCTATTACGACGATTCTTCAAGAACAAGTAATTCGTTTCTTTCTCTTCGCAAGGAGTGCCAAACTTTTTACTAAATATTTGTTCGTACATATTTTATTGGAAATGATCCTTCCCGTAAAGGGCACATGATGAATGAAGAGCTTTTGTTCCATTTCTTACATACATAACATACGGCATTACACTCATCCGAGATAGCGTCTATAAACCCGATTGAATGCAAATGAAACAATTACTAGCTGATACGTGGGATACGTCGTATATTGGTGCCACCATCCGCTTCTCCGTTTAATAGCCGTATGAAATGTTCGTGCCATTCGATAGGGGTAACCGAATAAAAAGTCGTCCCCTTGACCGTTTCCAAAAGGTAAAAGCATGTGACTCTACATGTCCCACTTGATTAGTTTCAATTTGATTGATAGACAATTGTTTTTTAGTAAAACTTTCACATCACTCCAAAGAGAGTTGTGGAAACTTTTCTGATTCTTGCGAATCAAATTTACCAGAAATCGGGTGGCGTCAACATGCTTGGGCTAAACGGAAATAGGTTAGCTGTGATAATCTGGAACATAAATTGAGTTTAGAAACATCTATTCAAAATAGGCCACATCATATTTTCATTTTCCAACCTAAACGGTCATATGAATGATCAAAAAATCATGTAGCGAATTCATTTTGAACTTGAAAGCACCTCTTAGCGTTAATCTATTTACCAAGAAATCTTAGAACCTTGGATTTTGAATAATTCCCCTTGGGAAGTGAAAGGGTAAACAAACTACTGACGTCATTCTACGGAGCAAAGTTAAAGACATGCTGCATGCCCAGCCAAGCTCTAACGTGCATGCATTCATTTTTGTTATTTAGTTCAATTTACCAGCGTTTTAAGTAAACAGTATTCTGATATTGAGCCAAGATGATAGTACATTGACCGAACTACACCAAACAAGACATTTTGTTGAGTTTTGTAACAGAACTCACACAAATTAGTGAAAATTCCATTGGTTGATGGTGCAACTTGGGTCTGATGTTTGTGTTAGGTTTCCCTCCCCGAAAAGCTCTATATCATGGTGCCCTGCTAGATTTTTTCCTCAATTTCCTTCATTTCACTTGCCTAATACAAAGAGATCAAGTTTTCTAAAGGATACTAAACTCGCGTTAGATTTTCATGAGAGCCAATAGATTTATCATTCTATGTGTGCCAATAACAGAGGGAGAACACATCCATGTAAATTCTGAACGTGAGCTTCATAGGTTCCATATGTTGTATAGGCTATATCTTGAACCCAACGAAAGCAAGAAACTGAGGGTTTTCTTTCAATCACATTTTTGCACAGTTTGATACCTTTGGTATATATTTGGTATACCTACATATGGTAATCAATATCATTCACTTCCTCTTGCTTTTTGTTACTAATATCATTTATCAATATTGGTTTTCGATACCGTGATCAAGCTTTGAAAAATAAAATATTTAAATGTGTTCTTGACATCACACCCGTACAATCTCATGGGTAGCAAAAGCAATAAAGATCAATGAAGTAAGCTTTTGCAGGGTGGGAACATTGGATCTTGGCGCCCTATTTTGGATCTTTGGTGTTTCCACCATTGGATCTTTGACACTGCTGCCCGGAATCCCTTTTGACCTTCTGTGATGATTTCTCCGGGAAGACTCTAGGATGTAAAAAAGCGATTTATTTCAAATAAGATATGTATTGAAAGGTAAACAAGAAATGTAGCTCTTTCATCTGGAAGTGCTGGGGATCCAATTCCCAATAGCAGTGGGGAAGGCCGCGGAAAAAATAGTAATAATTATCACAGCTTGCTGACCTAACTATTGACACTCGTTCTTCGAGGGTGGGGGGTATTTGCTTGGCTTGTTATTGGAGAAGGAGTCTTTTGAGCACAAAAACTAAATTTGTTTAAACGTACTTCCATTGTGCTTGCATGTCGTTTCGATCCTGGCATGGGCAACATGAGTATACTTAGGTATAGGTGTGTATAGCTACAGGCTATTCTTTCGCTGATTTCACTCTTATGTAACTTAGTATTCGACCTAGTATGGTGAAAACGAGCGCGTACTCTTTGATTACATCGAGTCCAAAACAGCTATCCTTGTTCATCATGTTTTGGAGGGGCCTTGATCCAGGTCCAGTTTCTTGAATCAATGTCAATTGAATAACCAATATACATAAAAGGTTCCAAACATGGAGGATGTTTAATTCATTGCCAACCTTGGATTGTTGCCGAAAGTAAATTGGTGGAATCTCTTTAATGACACTATCAGACATCGTTATTGATCGAATACATTTTTCTTGCTTGAAAAGTACTTTTGTATCATTTAGTTTATTGAGGCTAGCTGGCATCCGTTCAACCTCATCGTCTTTCACTTAAAAGGCGCTTGAGCTTCAAAAAACAAATCATTATGTTGCTAGGCTAGGGTCGCTCCATTTTGGACCGGCTACCTTTGTGAAGAGCCCAAATTGTTAGTTTGTAGGAAATTCGACCCCTGATTGACGTTTCAGAGAAACGTCCAAAGTACTACTATTTTAAACAGGGAAGATTTTTGATGGACCCCTGGGAGATTTTCTGCCTTTCTACCAAATATTTTCGAAATGCGATTCGAGTGCTCTAAAATTGATGTGAGTTTTGTTGATATGGATTAGTTTGACCAACAACTTTGGGCATGCAAATTTATTATTGAATCATTCCTGCTTTTGTTCAGATGCTCGAGGGGAACGTCACTGACTTGGAAATATAGTTATCTACCACAACGGTTATCATTCAGTCATTTTATCAAAATTGTATGGTAACTAACAGGATAATATTTTTTTTTGGTTTGATATCAACTCACTTCAAGGTTAATAACAACGGATTGTGGAAATCCAAATCTCGACAGTGTTTGGCATCCATCATGAAGACTCCTCTGAAGTTTACATACTCCCTGGACCCTATTCATAACTTTAAAGCACCGAATAAAACTTTACCAACGAACACCAAAACCGGGTCCACGCTCCGCGGAGAATTGAACAGAAGCGCAATGGTCGGAGGCACCTTCTACTTTGCCTACTACGTATATCAAGGACAATGCCAAGAGCAAAGCCACTGAAAAGCCTCTTCAAAATTTCTAAGTTTCCAACAAATTTGTTGAATCCGTAAGTGATATCGAAATTTAAATCAAGCCTTGGTGGCATCATTGGTGAATATTCCTTTTCATACATTTAGATATACGCCATCCACGCCAAGGAATGTTTATTGTATGAAGTAAATCAGAGAATTTGCCATTCATGATAGTTCGTGGACTATTGGTTGTTTGGTCCATTGGGATCCTGCCGCTCACGTTCCCGTTTGATTTCCACGAGGAACGGGGAAGGGCGAATCGAGGACCGACCGAGGCCTAGCGAAGAATAGATCCAACTTGGACAAGCAAGGTATGTCCGATTCAAGCGAACCATTGGCAGACCAAAAGCATCGGGTGGCTCTCGCAAGTCAATGGCGGTTGGGTTGGTTTCTCTTCCTTCATTCCTTCCTTCCTTCTTTCCTTTCTTCCTTCTTCGCTCCTTCGCTCCTTCGTTTCCGTTCTCGGTCGAGCGAACGATCATTCCGGTAATTGGTTCATGGTAACTAGGACTACTTCAAGGGGGAAATCTTTGGATCAGGCAGTATTGTCAAAGGGGGATCACAAACAAGAGCTGCATCGACACACATATAACATAGGAAACTTCCAACCAAGACAGGAGAATCGTGTGTATGGTGCTGGCACCAGACCCAAGGATAAGGTAACGTTATTGCCCGATTTCCACGGTAAAACATGCTAAAACACATCTGTTTTCAACTCAAAATGTGTTCTGAAAAGTTGTCTCTAGCATTCCTTTCTATTGGTTTGGCTGATAAGCAACAAATGAAAAAAGTCCACTATCATTATATTTTTGACTGATTATTTTGGTAGTTCAAAGCGAGGACATTTCTCTTCGAACTTTGTCAAAATTCGATCGTATGGGCTCAAAGCATGACTTCAGAAACAAGCCATTGCAAAAGATGAATCGTTACTTGCCATTGCTAAAGGCTTTGGACAAAGCGTATCTTCTGCAAACTTGTTTGTTATAATTTTCCCCATTTTTCACCTCGTTGAAAGGTTCAAAATGATCATTAGCATTTGCTTCTGTTTAATCGCTTTTCCCACTGAGTACTTATCGGAAGATGTTCTTTTCAACTTTCCGGAAATGGAAATGCTGAACGGAAACATCATTTGGGCAGGTATTGAGTGCATTATTATACAAGCTATCATTGTGCTTTAAGTTTGCTAAATTCTCTCTCTCTCCATTCTGAAATACCATGAGGCCCAAAGGTACATTAAAAACTTCTCCGCTTTTGCGGGGAGCCAGGGTTGGCTAAAAGTTGAAAAACTTTTTTCAGTACATCCCAACGCCATAAGAGGTCTGTTTTTGAAGTTCTTAACTCAAATGAACGACGATATTGAGCATCTATACTGAGTATAGGAGCTTGTAAGCTTAATAAAGCAAGTTATCAGATGATCGACCTATAAAGACCGCTCATTAGCTAAACAGCTGGGACTCCAAATTGGCACGTTCCCAAAAAATCATGGAAATCGTTGTCAGTCTCTCATTTGAGTTCAAATATGTTGAATCTCCGTTGGGAGTAGCACTGAGTTATCAAATTCTAAACCATTTGTACGTAACCCCCGTTCACATAAATGACTGACTATATGCAAGGCCTAAATTGATCAAAAGATCCTTTTCTGTATTGGCCCTGTCTCCTTAATGGATGAAATCAATGAAGATTATGCTGATTGGAAATTTCTTTTGGTATTAGATTTAACTTAGCCCTAGACAAAATAGTTCATAGGAGTTAGGTCTGAATTGCTAGGAGTCCAAATGTCCAGGCCAGCAAATACTTGGATGGTAATTCTCCCTAAATCAGTTCATTGAAGACAACGCGCTTTCCAACCTCCGTGAATGAAATTTCCTTTAAATTTCCATCCTTTCTCGCAATTACTTTAAGATTTCACCTCAACATTGCTGACTATCTTGGCCAACTACAGGAGAAGTTTCGTGGCCCTAAATACTATGGAGGAGGAACAACTGACTTTTGAAAAGGGCGCCAATTTGGATTCCCTGCTCTATATCTTGGGATGGAAAAAACTTGATAAAGAAAACCTCGCCAACAACGTCAATATGAATCGATAAGTCAGTTCGTAAACGAAGCGCTTGCACAACAGGGAATGATTTAAAGCTCGAAATGAAAGTTTGGCTATTACAGTGTTGTTGGTCTTTACACCACCAGAAAAAGGTCAGCCGCAAGATGGTTTGGCCGACACAGATCATTGAACCAGTTTGGTTCGTTACTTCTGTTTTGCCTTTTTAGCAATGCCATGGCCTAATATACGAATGATCTTTCTTCGAATTTTGACGAATCGTTGCAATTTGGAAGTTTATTGGATTAATAATGAACAAGTCGATATTTGAGCAAAAATTTGTATCTCAAATGTGTCTTTCTTTGATTGAATTCCTCAAGCGTTGAAATCCTTATGATCTCATCAGAGAGTTAAAGTATGTCAAAGCAGGTGTCTTAATTTGTTTCGGAAAAAATAACGTAGGAGTGCTGCAATCCCAGTCCGTAGAGTAAAGGTCCTCAAACCGGTGTCCATGGACAAACATAAGTTAGTGAGCTTATTTTCCTTTCTATTGTTCAATGCACCAATTGAAGCCCTAATGTTGAAGAAGAGAATGATCAAGTTAAGAGTTAAATTTTGCACAAAGGACCCGCATTAGGATGGAATTATTTCAATGGGACTCAACAGTTCAATTAGGGAGGTACGTGACGTAATGGTTTAAGCAGTTTCGCACTTTGGGAGAGGTCCCCGGTTCGATTCTCCTCCCCGAGCTTTCTCAACAGGAAACTTTTAGACGATATTACATTCCAACAGACTGAGAAGCGATCGGATTCGATACTGCCTATCGGAAAAAATTGGACGATGCGACGGCTGATTTCGCTGGCTAGGCGAGGCTCAACTCCCCGACATTAGCATCCTGCAATAAAAAGATGGATGGAGTCCAGGGTATTGCTTTGAAACCAAAACATATTGCATTGCCTCGGTGATCCAACTTCCTCCTTACAGACGTCGATGGTTGCTACTTCTTAATTCGCGAATTACGAAATCAATTTGTCCAATCAGAATTATGGGAAAGGTTCTAAACCCATCAAGGTTCAATTTGAACAGGCGTTTGTTAATACCTTTTGCAAAGGGAAAACGGATCAATTTTGATTGCTACACACCATGGAATAGCGCTAAAAAGAAGAAAAATGCATTCATTATCCATTTTCATAGGTCAAAGATATCTCTCAAATACAAATATTTTGCCTGACGTAGTCATTTTCAAGATCAAGAGCATTTCTTAAAACCCTATGGTTACTTCAAAATTTCTTGTATGCCTGCGTCTTTATCAAGAATTTTCGGCTCTCAATGGCTAATTTACATTGAACTAGTTTGGGTATGGAGACAATTATTGCCCCTCTCTGGTTTAGTTCATTAGGTGTCCAAGAGCAAGGGTTCTTTACAAGCTTTTTCTCAAAGTTGGCTTTGGCATACCATACTGCAGTTCTAAAGTAATCCCCAAGGCCATTTCTGACAACCTCGTGTCAAAAATGAATTTCTTCAAAATGAAAAAAAAAATCTGCGTCATCATAATAGAATAAGTTCCCTCTCAATTTTTCCAGACCCATCAACGTTAAAATAAGGATAACATAGAAATAGGGTTAACACTTTGGTGCCCGAAAAGAATTGAAATTTGGATTCCAAATTATGAAAAAATATAAAAGACACACTGTAGATCATTCTAAACTCACATGCTACTTTGTTTTCCCAACGATTCTTTTACAAAGCTTCCCTGGTTCTTTCTTTTTCATGGATTTGAACTTTTCGGCAAATTCCTTTATGTGACATGATCAGATTCAATATTGCAAAGCTTTAACCAATCAGAGATTTGAGTGTTGAAGGAAAATAATGAATTCTTGGTCCATCAACCATTGTCGCCTTTAATTTTTTTGCAAGAGATATTTCATATTCATTAGGCAAGGTCCTATACGGAAATTTGTAATTATGTACTATTTCATGTGGTAAAAATAGCTGTCATTACTTTTTGGGATCCTGGAAGCCATTTTGTTTGGTGGATCTAAGAAATTGGCCAATTATTGTGTAAGGGCCACAAATGAAAGCCAACTTTCCTCACTTTTAGGAACTCATCACATTTCTTATTCATGCAAGAAACCGAAACAAATATGTCATGATTGGAGTACATTTGTGTTGATACCTTATATAGAACCCCTTCGTTTTGGAACTATAACAAATGATGAGACAATCAAGTACGGAGCTGGCACTCGTCTAATCACCCCATATCTGTCATCATGGAGTGAGCAAATCGGTGGCACAATCCTCCACACGCCATCTTTTGTCTTGTGCCTTCTCATAAGCGTCGTAATGGATGATGAACAACAAGCACTTGATTTCTAGATTGATCACAAGAGCAATGCCCATACTTGGTGACGTGGTTCCTGGTCGAAAGTTACACGTGTCCCTTTTCGCTGCCTTCTTCCTGCTCGCCATTTCGCAAACTCGTGGAGCCTCGTTTTCATCGTCTTCGTCAACTTTGTCTTCATTACCTCTTTCACTCTCATCTTTGTTGGCAGGAGCATCGGGATCCTCCTCCTCTTCCTCCTCCTCCTCCTTGTCATCGTCTTCGTTACAATCGTCCAAGAAGATTCCCATCATTCGCCTTGAAACCCACAGATATCCTCATTTCAAGGAGGGACCCTCGAATCACCATCTACATCATCATGAGCAGGTGAGATTATATCGTAGATTAGGTCCCAAAGCAGGGATTAATTAGTGCCCATCCAGTCCAAGAGGGCAACATCGGATGTGAAAGACAGAAAGCGAGAGAGTAAGAGGAATGTCTGTCTGCAGCGGGCGAAAGCTCAAGGGACGTAAGTGATCATTTCACCTGATTGCTTACGTGGTCAATGAGATTTCTCTGCAGGCGATCCATTGAGCACACAGGGCATCTATCATAGCACCCTACCCAATAGCGAATGCGTTCCATGGCCCTTCAAGGCCGGATAGGTTCAACAGTCATTACTGGATAGTATTTTACTGCATACCAATATGTACAGATGTATTTCAGAGGCAACATTGAGGTTATATTTAAGGCAGAGGAGAGTGACTAGTAGAATACGAATTTGTCTGCCAATGTCTCCACTCGAATGGAACGATTGTACGTATGAAGAGCCAGACTTTTTAAGTGATTTGTGCAGAATGGACGGGTTTGAAAATGTTCGTCGTTTTGGGCGATTTTCAGTCCAAGAACATATTACGAAACAAAAGGAGGTCACATGTTCATAATGCCATATCGTAGCCAGCTTGAACTTACCCTCAGACATTGTAGACCATGGGAATCCCCGTGATTTCAGTGGTCTATGTCCCAGACCAAATGTCTTAGCAAATCTGACCTGATTAAGTAGGAAATCATTCCCAAACATCAATTAAAAACATGTAATAATCAATAAGGGGAGAAACATTGAGAATGGCCTTCCTTGTTTTGTCTTCCAATGTTTTCTAATGTGCGGCGGCTTTGTTGGCCGTGTCTTTTCATCTTTTCCAAAACATATATTTCATGTCTGGTTCACAGAGCTATTCTCCGAAAAGTGGGACACTCTCTTTCAAATATTTTTTTTGCCTAACACTTCTTCGCCCCTTTACACAGTGAGCGATGATCATTAAGAGCTTCCTGAAGCCTTATAATTGCACACCTTTGTTGTTCCTAATTGATAAAGTGACTTTATACGTGTTTTGCGAGCAGTGGTCTTGTTGCCTATTCGATATGTCCTTGAATGTAAAAGTCGAAAGATATGTACATATGTGGAAAGCCATATGGAAAGCCCTCGAAATTGATTTCTAATGGCTCATCTAAAGGTTATTCCATTCGATATCATCAACAAGTACAACTACAACGAACGTTTTCGAACACAAATTTAACAGGACGTATAAAAAATCTGGCTTACATGATCTAGATGGATATGTCAAGACCCTGAATGCAGAGACGCACGAGGTTGAGCTTAGGTGATCAAAATCGACCAATCTATTGACTGTCAATTGTCGGGCCATTTGTTTGAAAGCAAGCTCAACAACGAGCCAGTCATTTTAAAAAGAACTCACACATATTGTATGGACAAGAATCTTTGGCGTTGGCTCGTGTATCGTTTGTTTCGTTTTGTACCTTCTTAATGGCGAGTTTTGACGCTCATAACTTTGGCTAGTCATTCTATTGAGACTGTTTAGGCGCAAAAAAACTCTTATGTTAGATCACATTCCCTCAGTTATAGAAACTAGCATACTAACTGTTATACCCAAGTGTAAACTCTCAGTGATGCTGTTGCCTTGGTCCACAACATCCATACTAATGCTGTCTAAGGGATGGAAACAAATCCATTATCTGGGGGCTTTGACCAATTTTTTAATCTCCGTTCATGAATAACCGAGCAAGCTAAATACTAACAAACTCCATTGTATGAAAGGCGGTGAACTCGAAAAAAGATAAAAAAATAGGGCCCAAGAACGGAAAACAAAGGTAGCAATGGGGAAAGAAATTCAAATTTAGCAATGCATAATTCTTAACAATGTTTGTCCTTATCGTGATCCAATCAGATTGTTGCAATTGTAAGGGCGGCTTTACACTGGGATGGAAAACCAGGATTGAATCCGATTTGAGGAAGGAAGTAGGACTAGTGCTGAGGCGAGTCCAGACTCGAGTCCGAGTCCTTTCCAAAGACTCAAGTCCGGATTTGTGAAAAAAAAATCATTCTTTGGTTTGGTAATATTAGCAATATGAGTCTTTTCGTTCGACTTGAGTACTGTGAAAGACTCGAGCCCTCTGCTGGACTCGCTCCAGCACTGGTCCCACTTCCATCCTCAAACCGGATTCAATCCTGGTTTTCCATCGCAATGTAAAGCCACCCTAAGGGCGGCTTTACACTAGGATGGAAAACAGAGATTGAATCCGGTTTGGGGATGGAAGAAGGACTAGTGTTGGGGCGAGTTTTTGGTGTATGAGTCTTTTTGTTCTACATAAGTATACAGTGAAAGACTGGAGTCTTCTGCTTGACTCAAATCTTTTGCCGAACTCTCCCCAGCACTACCCCAACTTCAAACCTCAAACCGGATTCAATATCTGTTTTCCATCCTGGTGTAAAGCTTCCCTAAGACTGCGATTCAATTTGAGATGAAATCTGACATAGGCTATCCTTGTGAGCTTGAGTCCAATTAACTGGAAAATATGAAGAAAAATGGATTCGACTGAGTGGAGCAAAAACATCCATTTTCACCCTACCGTCTCTATCAATCGACGACGCTGCCGCCCTTGATTTAAACACCCTGGCTTAGGCACCTTTATCATCTTCTTTGCTTTTTGTTTGAATGGAAGTCCCAATCAAGGAATGTAATGGTCCATTTTGCTTCATTTTATGACGAGGCCTGAAACGAGACATCCAAAGCTGCTATTTTGTCGAGACTCATCATCTAGCAACAACAGCTTTGATTGTATGAGTTAAAACTCTCTCCGGTTTGACCCAAACATCTGCACAGCATATGATTGTGCCTAACTCATATACTCTCTAGGCAGTGGTTCAATCGATAAAACATGCTTCTTCATTACATTTTACTTGGAGAGAGATAAAAACAGCCATGTTGCATCTCACGGAATTCATGCAGTTTGCGGATCAACATATCGCAATTCAAATGACAATTCGAGCGTGAGAGCAACAGTCAAACTCCAAAGAATACAAAACAAAAACAAAAAGGAACAGCTTTTCCACTGATTTCAAAGAAAAGTAAAATGAATATAATAAATTTGTGATGAGTGTATCATTGTGAAATTACATGTCATGATTATCGTATAAAAATGCACCCCTTCATAATCAGAACAAAAATGAACAATTGACTGCGATGCAAATTTCATCATTTACCTTTCCGGTGGTAAATTGGGGTATAAAGCGGACCTCCATATTTTGCCCATCGTTTCTCAAACGACTTTTGTAAGATTTCTGCGCCCTTTTGACGAGTCAACCCCGTCTCTTCAAGGTGAAATCCGCACATTCGATTGTCATCTTTTCCAGCCATCAATAGGGTTGGATTTTCGTCTGGAAACACTTCCATTTGGCGGGCAATCCAGTTTCCATCAAAGTGGGCATACCATCGGCCGGGCTCAAGTGGTTCTGAAGAACCATTCGAATTTTCAACATGACGTGGAAAATCCAGCCGAAAATAACGTTGAGTGGTGTTAACAGTTTGGTCCAAGGTAGAGATATTGGCTTGCTTAAATTTTTCAACTTCCTCTAGGATACATGGGGGCACATGATATATTTTTTTAGATCCAGGTGACGTTTTCGCGTTGTCATATTTCCACTCCCGGTATACTCTTAACCGCCTAAAAATCTCTGTTCGGCAAGCATATAAGAGCTCAATATCACACGACGTATTCATTGAATCACGGATTTCGATGTACTTCCACTTTGATAAATCAAACTTCTGAGTAGGAGCTTCTTCGTTTACTTTCTCTGCTTTATCTGCCAACTTTCTTTGCATTGCAGCATCTTCCACCTTCCTTTTAGCTTCCATCTCGGCCTTTAGTTTCTTCTCCTGCTCAGTTTGAGCTCGTCTCTTTTCCTCGTCCACCTTCCGTTGTTTTTCAGCCTCCATCTCCCGTTGGAGCTTCTTCATTCTTTCTTGCTCTTCGGCAATCTTCTGGTCCTTGATCTTATTCTGAGCCGAATCAATCGCACCATAGATCTTGTCCACGAGCAGCTGGTAGCGGGCATCCAGAACGCTGGTCTTGACTGGGAACGTGGCCCGCACCCAACCAATCTCTGCCTGGAGTTCCTTGTTGAGCTCTTGGGCATTTTGCTTCACGGCCGCTTGATCCTTGGTCAGATTTTGGCTCATCTTTTCGATTTGCGTGATTTGTTCCACGAGCTTGCGGAGTCGCTTGATGGCTTTGAACCTCGGGGCATGTCTCTTTTTGGCCAAATGCATCCGAGCGTATTTTTGAATCACCACCAAAGCCTCCCGACGATAAATGATCTTATTCTTCAGTTTGATCACAGACAAGGCGCCCCATTGGGCCTTCTTCCATTGACTGCACAGGATCCAGTGGTAGACTTTCTCGATGAGACGTTGGAGGTGCTTGGGGTCGGCCTTCATCATTTGGTCGAACTCGGCGAACTTCCCCGGGCGAAAGAACACCTTGGTCAATCCAAACTTGAAGTCGTTATCATCCAATCCCAATGCTTTGAAGAGTGCCTTGCAAAACAGCCGAGGGTCCAATCGGGCCAATTTGGGCGGCATATACTTCTTGTACATGGAGTAAAGCTCGGAAAATTGCGTCCGGGACGGGTAGCCCTGTTGCATGAGCTCGAGCACACTCGTCATGCCCGCACATTGGAGCTGAGACAGGATCGAGCCGCCTTCAAAGGTGCGAGCCACCATCTTCACGTTGGGCTTGATGCATCGAATGAAGCTGGTCCCCGTGGATTCGAGCTTTTCCATGAGCGAGGCCAATTGCGTCTGAAACTTGGACCCAACCGAGATGAAGGTCAGCTTGCCTTTGGGCGCACTCTTCTTGTCGCCCGTCGCAAATAGGCTCTGGGTGAAGGCATTCTGGCATTCTTGGACTAAAGCGGCCAAAGAAGCGTGCAGAGCATCATTGTTTTTCTCGATGAATTGCGCGGTCTGATAGCACACTGCTCCGGCGAAATGGCGAATAATGAACCCATCGTCGTCACGAATCTCGCGGTGTTCTCGCAACTTGGACTTTCGGGGCAAGGCCAAGCGGAAATGGGACCCATTGTGCTCGTGCACGGCGGATGCGAAATGCTGGGGACTGGGTTTGGGCAATTTCGATTCCTCATCCAGTAAACTGAATATCCCATTGCCTTTGGCTTCGATGAGATCAATGCAATCTTGGTTGTCCACAAAGCTGATCCGCTTCACTCCCAATCCTTCTCGTTCGTAAAGCTCTTGCTCATCCTTGAGGATTCGCTGATTGAAAAACTGCTGGAGTTTCTCATTGCAATAGTTGATGCAGAATTGCTCAAAGCTGTTGACGGTGAAGTACTCAAAGCCAGCTATGTCGAGCACGCCAATGTAGTAGGAAGATTGCTCGAACGGGATGCTGTCATTGATTTGCTTCACAATGAAGTCAAACAGGCTGCTATAGATGGCCTTGGCCAAGGCATCTCGGGCGTTGGTAGCTTCATGAACCTTCAGTGGGACCATGATAACGGTGCCTTTATAGCCTCCTTTGGCAGCTTGCATTACACTTGCCGTCAAAGAACGCCGCAACTCATCCGCATCCAAACCCATGAGAGAGGCCACCACTTGGAGGGATTCCTCAGAGTCATCGGTCACTCTGCACCCGCCTCGATTGTCATCCGGATCATCTTCAAACTCAATGTTGCCTAGATGCAGCACCGTGGCAATGGTGGAGTATACTTGTTGTCGTACATGGGTGTCCATGCCTACTTTTTCTAAATCCGCATCCACTTGTAGAAAATCTTTGGCATCATTTCGAATAGGATCAACAAGGGCACCTTGTTGCAAATGAGCCTTAGACTTGCGTTCACTTGGAATTCGAGCTTCATCACTTTTGGCGCTAAAATATTGCGTACATCCTTGTCGGAGATAGTGAAAGTGGTCGGGAGAGTGCAAGTGAAGCTTTTTATACAAATCAGCGGGAGCTCCGGCGCACAACTGATAAAAGATATGATAGTTCCTCTCCTCACTGGCTTGACTCGTCACCCGTGCTCTCTCGAGCAAATAGTGGGAGATGTAACCACCGACAACACGACATTGAGAGTCAAAATGGATTTCGATGAACTTGCCAAATCGGGAACTGTTTCGGGAACTGTT